>NC_092341.1:20442500-20742500 GCF_046630445.1 Rutidosis leptorrhynchoides | reverse complement strand
TAGTTGTAGCCCGATGTTCTTGTTCTCACTTTGGTGAGAAGCGAACATTACTAATCTGTAAGCATAACATGCTTCTTTATGTTGCATGTTAGCCGCTTTTTCTAAATCACGAAGTCCAATATTCGGATATATTGAGTCAAAATAATTTCTTAACCCATTGCGTAAAATAGCATTTGGGTTCCCCGCAATATATGCGTCAAAGTAAACACATCGTAACTTATGGATTTCCCAATGTGATATCCCCCATCTTTCGAACGAAAGCCTTTTATAAACCAAGGCATTCTTGGAACGTTCTTCGAATGTCTTACAAACTGATCTCGCCTTAAATAGTTGTGCCGAAGAATTCTGACCGACTCTAGACAAGATTTCATCAATCATGTCTCCGGGTAGGTCTCTTAAAATATTGGGTTGTCTATCCATTTTGTGTTTTTATACTGTAAAATAGACAAGAGTTAGATTCATAAAAAAAAAATACTTATTAATACAAGCAATTTTTACATATATCATAAAGCATAAGCACACTATATTACATATATTACACCACACGAATACAACTATCTTATTCCGACTCGCTTGTTTCTTCTTCTTCGGTTTTGGTTAGTTTTGCCAAGTTTCTAGGGATATATGATGTTCCCCTAATACGAGCCGTCGTGATCCACATTGGTTTAGAAAAACCTGGTGGTTTAGAGGTTCCCGGGTCATTGTTACAACTTAAGGACTTCGGGGGTTGACGATACATATAAAGTTCATCGGGGTTGGAATTAGATTTCTCTATTTTTATGCCCTTTCCCTTATTATTTTCTTTTGCCTTTTTAAATTCAGTTGGGGTAATTTCTATAACATCATCGGAATTCTCGTCGGAATCCGATTCATCGAAGAATTGGTAATCCTCCCAATATTTTGCTTCCTTGGCGGAAACACCATTGACCATAATTAACCTTGGTCGGTTGGTTGAGGATTTTCTTTTACTTAACCATTTTATTATTTCCCCCACCGGTTCTATTTCTTCATCCGGTTCCGATTCTTCTTCCGGTTCCGATTCTTCTTCCGGTTCCGACTCTTCTTCCGGTTCCTCTTCGGGAACTTGTGAATCAGTCCACGAATCATTCCAATTTACATTTGACTCTTTATTATTATTAGGTGAGTCAATGGGACTTGTTCTAGAGGTAGACATCTATCACATAATATCAAACGCGTTAAGAGATTAATATATCACATAATATTCACATGTTAAAAATATATAGTTTCCAACAAAATTTGTTAAGCAATCATTTTTCAAGTAAACACGGTCGAAGTCCAGACTCACTAATGCATCCTAACAAACTCGATAAGACACACTAATGTAAAATTCTGGTTCTCTAAGACCAACGCTCGGATACCAACTGAAATGTCCCGTTCTTATTGATTAAAAACGTTCCATATTAATTGATTTCGTTGCGAGGTTTTGACCTCTATATGAGACATTTTTCAAAGACTGCATTCATTTTTAAAACAAACCATAACCTTTATTTCATAGATAAAGGTTTTAAAAAGCTTTACGTAGATTATCAAATAATGATAATCTAAAATATCCTGTTTACACACGACCATTACATAATGGTTTACAATACAAATATGTTACAACAAAATAAGTTTCTTGAATGCAGTTTTTACACAATATCATACAAGCATGGACTCCAAATCTCGTCCTTATTTAAGTATGCGACAGCGGAAGCTCTTAATAATCACCTGAGAATAAACATGCTTAAAACGTCAACAAAAATGTTGGTGAGTTATAGGTTTAACCTATATATATCAAATCATAATAATAGACCACAAGATTTCATATTTCAATACACATCCCATACATAGAGATAAAAATCATTCATATGGTGAACACCTGGTAACCGACATTAACAAGATGCATATATAAGAATATCCCCATCATTCCGGGACACCCTTCGGATATGATATAAATTTCGAAGTACTAAAGCATCCGGTACTTTGGATGGGGTTTGTTAGGCCCAATAGATCTATCTTTAGGATTCGCGTCAATTAGGGTGTCTGTTCCCTAATTCTTAGATTACCAGACTTAATAAAAAGGGGCATATTCGATTTCGATAATTCAACCATAGAATGTAGTTTCACGTACTTGTGTCTATTTTGTAAATCATTTATAAAACCTGCATGTATTCTCATCCCAAAAATATTAGATTTTAAAAGTGGGACTATAACTCACTTTCACAGATTTTTACTTCGTCGGGAAGTAAGACTTGGCCACTGGTTGATTCACGAACCTATAACAATATATACATGTATATCAAAGTATGTTCAAAATATATTTACAACACTTTTAATATATTTTGATGTTTTAAGTTTATTAAGTCAGCTGTCCTCGTTAATAACCTACAACTAGTTGTCCACAGTTAGATGTACAGAAATAAATCGATAAATATTATCTTGAATCAATCCACGACCCAGTGTATACGTATCTCAGTATTGATCACAACTCAAACTATATATATTTTGGAATCAACCTCAACCCTGTATAGCTAACTCCAACATTCACATATAGAGTGTCTATGGTTGTTCCGAAATATATATAGATGTGTCGACATGATAGGTTGAAACATTGTATACGTGTCTATGGTATCTCAAGATTACATAATATACAATACAAGTTGATTAAGTTATGGTTGGAATAGATTTGTTACCAATTTTCACGTAGCTAAAATGAGAAAAATTATCCAATCTTGTTTTACCCATAACTTCTTCATTTTAAATCCGTTTTGAGTGAATCAAATTGCTATGGTTTCATATTGAACTCTATTTTATGAATCTAAACAGAAAAAGTATAGGTTTATAGTCGGAAAAATAAGTTACAAGTCGTTTTTGTAAAGGTAGTCATTTCAGTCGAAAGAACGACGTCTAGATGACCATTTTAGAAAACATACTTCCACTTTGAGTTTAACCATAATTTTTGGATATAGTTTCATGTTCATAATAAAAATCATTTTCTCATAATAACAACTTTTAAATCAAAGTTTATCATAGTTTTTAATTAACTAACCCAAAACAGCCCGCGGTGTTACTACGACAGCGTAAATCCGGTTTTACTGTGTTTTTTGTGTTTCCAGGTTTTAAGTCATTAAGTTAGCATATCATATAGATATATAACATGTGTTTAGTTGATTTTAAAAGTCAAGTTAGAAGGATTAACTTTTGTTTGCGAACAAGTTTAGAATTAACTAAACTATGTTCTAGTGATTACAAGTTTAAACCTTCGAATAAGATAGCTTTATATGTATGAATCGAATGATGTTATGAACATCATTACTACCTTAAGTTCCTTGGATAAACCTACTGGAAAAGAGAAAAATGGATCTAGCTTCAATGGATCCTTGGATGGCTCGAAGTTCTTGAAGCAGAATCATGACACGAAAACAAGTTCAAGTAAGATCATCACTTGAAATAAGATTGTTATAGTTATAGAAATTGAACCAAAGTTTGAATATGATTATTACCTTGTATTAGAATGATAACCTACTGTAAGAAACAAAGATTTCTTGAGGTTGGATGATCACCTTACAAGATTGGAAGTGAGCTAGCAAACTTGAAAGTATTCTTGATTTTATGAAACTAGAACTTTTGGAATTTATGAAGAACACTTAGAACTTGAAGATAGAACTTGAGAGAGATCAATTAGATGAAGAAAATTGAAGAATGAAAGTGTTTTTAGGTGTTTTTGGTCGTTGGTGTATGGATTAGATATAAAGGATATGTAATTTTGTTTTCATGTAAATAAGTCATGAATGATTACTCATATTTTTGTAATTTTATGAGATATTTCATGCTAGTTGCCAAATGATGGTTCCCACATGTGTTAGGTGACTCACATGGGCTGCTAAGAGCTGATCATTGGAGTGTATATACCAATAGTACATACATATAAAAGCTGTGTATTGTACGAGTACGAATACGGGTGCATACGAGTAGAATTGTTGATGAAACTGAACGAGGATGTAATTGTAAGCATTTTTGTTAAGTAGAAGTATTTTGATAATTGTATTGAAGTCTTTCAAAAGTGTATAAATACATATTAAAACACTACATGTATATACATTTTAACTGAGTCGTTAAGTCATCGTTAGTCGTTACATGTAAGTGTTGTTTTGAAACCTTTAGGTTAACGATCTTGTTAAATGTTGTTAACCCAATGTTTATAATATCAAATGAGATTTTAAATTATTATATTATCATGATATTATCATGTATGAATATCTCTTAATATGATATATATACATTAAATGTCTTTACAACGATAATCGTTACATATATGTCTCGTTTAAAAATCATTAAGTTAGTAGTCTTGTTTTTACATATGTAGTTCATTGTTAATATACTTAATGATATATTTACTTATCATAGTATCATGTTAACTATATATATATATCCATATATATGTCATCATATAGTTTTTACAAGTTTTAACGTTCGTGAATCACCGGTCAACTTGGGTGGTCAATTGTCTATATGAAACATATTTCAATTAATCAAGTATTAACAAGTTTGATTGCTTAACATGTTGGAAACATTTAATCATGTAAATATCAATCTCAATTAATATATATAAACATGGAAAAGTTCGGGTCACTACACACACTCCCAAGTGAACTCGGGATCGCGTCTGGCGTTCCATCTAACTCGAACAATAGGAATTCTACTCTGCTTAAGAGTCTTAACCTCTCGATCCATAATTTCAACAGGTTCCTCAATAAAATGTAGTTGCTTATTAACACGAAGTTCCTCCAGATGAATAGTCTTATCGGCCTCGGCCAAACACTTCTTTAAATTCGATACATGAAAAATGTCAGGAACAGCACTAAGTTCTTGTGGCAATTTCAAACGATAAACCACGGGTCCAACTCTCTCAATAATCTCAAACGGTCCAACAAAACGAGGATTCAACTTTCCTCTCTTACCAAATTGTACCACACCCTTCCAGAGTGATACCTTTAACATGACAAGATCACCAACTTGAAATTCTAAATTTTTTCTTCTAACCTCGGCATAACTCTTTTGCCGACTCCTGGCGATTCTTAACCTTCCTTTGATCTATACAATCTTCTCGGTTGTCTCATGAATAATTTCTGGACCTGTGAGTTGAGCATCCCCAACCTCATTCCAACAGATATGAGACCTACACTTTCTACCATACAGAGCATTAAACGGTGCGGCTTTAATACTTGCATGATAACTGTTGTTATAAAAAAAATTCAGCTAGCGGCAAATATCTATCCCACCCATTACCAAAATCAATAAGACACGCTCGTAACATGTCTTCTAACGTTTGAATGGTCCTTTCACTCTAACCATCCGACTGTGGATGATAAGCGGTGCTCATATCCAAACTTTGTTCTCTAAGCTTCCTGTAAGGATTGCCAAAACCTCTATGTAAATCGACTGTCTCGGTCTAAAATAATCGATACGGGAACACCATGTCTCGAAACAATCTCCTTCAAATACAAACGAGTAAGCCTCTTCATTGAATCTGTTTCCTTAATTGGCAAGAAATGAGTTGACTTAGTGAGTCGGTCAACAATCACCCAAATGGTATCATAACCACCCACAAATCTCGGTAACTTCGTAATAAAATCCATCGTAATACCTTCCCACTTCCACTCGGGAATCTCAGGTTGCACCAAAAGTCCAGACGATTTATGATGTTCAACTTTAACTTTAGCACAGGTCAAACACTTAGCCACATACGTAGCCACATCACCTTTCAAATTAGGCCACCAATACAGCTCCTTAAGATCATGATACATCTTTCCTGTACCAGGAATGAATAGAGTACCTAGACTTATGAGCCTCATCTAAAACAAGTTGTCGCAGATCACCAAACTTCGGAACCCAAAGGCGTCCCGTAAAATTTCGAGTACCATCGGTTCGTACCTCTAACTGTTTACTCAAGCCTCAGACCTTCCCGTTACAAAATTCTCCTCCTTCAAGGCTTCTTGTTGTGCCTCAAGCATCTGCCTTGCGAGGTTTGTTCGAACGGTCATATTTAAGGCCCAAAACCTATGAGGTTCAGTCCTCTCTTTATGACTTAACGTATCGGCCACAACATTAGCCTTCCTCGAATGATATAAAAGTTCACAATCATAATCATTCAACGTCTCAGTCCATCTTCGTTGCCTCATACTCAACTGTTTCTGATCAAGGATATGTTGAAGACTTTTGTGATCGGTGTACACCGTAATTTTGACCCCATAAAGATACTGTCTCCAAATCTTAAGCGCAAACACAACATCTCCCAATTCTAAATCATGGGTTGTATAATTCTGTTCATGGATCTTTAACTGACATGACGCGTACGCAATAACTTTATTTCACTGCATAAAAACACAGCCAAAGCCCTGACGCGATGCATCACAATAAACAACAAAATCATCATTACCCTCAGGTAGTGACAATATCGGAGCGGTAGTCAACTTCTTATTCAAAATATGAAAAGCATTCTCTTGTTCATCCTTCCACTCATACTTCTTCCCCTTGTGCATTAAAGCAGTCAGAGGTTTCGCTATACGAGAGAAATCTTGAATGAACCTTCTATAGTAATCTGCCAACCCTAGAAACTGACGAATCTGAGTAGGAGTTTTCAGAATTTCCCACATTTCAATCGCCTTAATTTTAGCAGGATCAACTTGTATTCCCTGTTCACTAACAATATGTCCAAGGAATTGAACTTCTCTTAACTAGAAAGCACGCTTAGAGAACTTAGCGTACAACTCTTCTTTTCTCAATAAATCAAGCACTAACTTCAAATATTCTTCGTGCTCTTCATCATTCTTAGAATAAATAAGGATGTCATCGATGAAAACAATAACGAATTTGTCCAGATAGGGTCTACACACACGGTTCATGAGGTCCATGAACACAGCAGGTGCATTTGTCAATCTGAACGGCATAACAAGGAATTCAAAGTGACCATAACGGGTGCGAAAAGCAGTTTTTGGAACATCAGATTCTTTAACACGCAACTGATGATAGCCAGAACGAAGATCGATCTTAGAATAAACAGACGAACCTTGAAGCTGATCGAATAGATCATCGATTCTCGGAAGAGGGTAACAGTTTTTAATAGTAAGCTTGTTCAATTCACGATAATCAATACACCATCGAAACGATCCACTCTTCTTCTTAACAAACAAAACAGAAGCTCCCCAAGGGGACGAACTGGGATGAATGAAATATAGTTGCAACAATGAAGGAAGAAATATATGGAGTAGTCACATAAGTGGCATAGATATTTAAGGCAATTCTCTCAAAGGAGATAACGAGGATCATAGATTTCAAAGTAAATTTTCATTACATTTCCGAAAGGAAAACTTACGAAAGGTGTGATAATTCAACGAGAGTGAACTTCATTGTACAATGCGTGAGGAAATCTAGGATTCATCCATATTTTTAAATTTATGTGCGGATGAAAAGAACGCGAATCATGGGTTATAAAATGGCCGACTCCAGGTGAGATGAATCTCCAAAAATAATTTCGTGCACCTCAAAGTATTGAATCCTAAAATTGATGTTTACGAGGGTGTTGCTGTTGACAGCGAATATTGAGAGTAGAAACTCTTCAAACGGTCTAGCGTAATATATCCATGATACCCACTATAACAACAGTTGGGGTAGAAACCCACCTAGCTCCTTTTCTACAATAGGGTGATCACCGAGTGTACCCCAGGAAATTGATTTATCGGTCTGCGTTTCGGCCATGTCCAACCATAAGAGGAAAAATTTTATGAGCGCAAAGACTTTCCAACAAATTTTATAAAACTGGCATCCAAAGTGGTGTAAGAGTTTCTATCAATGAACTTAATGGTAAGTTTCATCCTTAAACGGAGGATTAGAAGAACTGTGATTCAAACACTCTGTAGAGTAATGCGAAAATGTGATAAAATCGATCAATGGAGTTTTGAAAAAAAAATTAAACGTTTGATGTGACAACATAAACGAAACGAAGTTCTTAGTAAATTTAAAAATATGTACAACGTGTACCATTTTATATAAAACAAATTGACTTAGTTAAACAGCTCAATAAATGTGTGGTTTTAAAATAATTTTGAAGGTATGATTTGGTATATACTAGCCAAAATAGGTAAGGGTAAATTTATTCATTTGAATCCATACGTACATTTATGATTTTATAAATTGTATACATGACAAAATATTTCATTATTTCTATTCGCCCATAAATCTCGTGAGAACCGCCCAATTAAACAAATGTGTAAAACTCCCGATGGTAAACAAAGTATCTGTATTTCAGAGGTTACAAGTTGAAGTAAGATCGTGAAAGATCGAGTAAAGGACTTGAATCGTCGTGCGACATTTGACCAAAAAATGTTACGGGGTCATGAAAACCAATGAGTTAAATATTGTTTTGACTATTATCAGGACATAAGTCCTTGACCAAAACTCTTCCCGAGTGAAGCTGTTGCTAACAAGCGAGTTATGAAGGATAGAGCATGAGATACATAATTTGGTTAAAACGAGCTTCTCGTATATCAACAAATAAGATAATGAATATTTTCCATGCCCATGTAATACATCGGAATGTCTGAATGAGTGGTGTAAAAATTTTCTTTGACTCGCTTTCTATTCCTCATGTCACAATATTGGGACTTCTTTATGAATTAACGTAATATAATCACGTTGGCCTGACGCCATTATATTTCACTAATTCATAGTTCCATTCCAATAGCACTACATGAGGTCAGGACACACGATCAACCTCAAATTTCCATACAATTTCTCTAAAACAATTTCTTAAACAATGTGCTAAGGATAGCACAAGAGACAAAAACATCGAAAGTAACGAATAGGAGTAACGATGACATAAAAATGTCTTCAAAGTACCAAGAATCTCTAAAAGTCAAGAATGACATTTTCCGGTTCAAAAACCAAAGCACATAGGCACAACAACACAAAGGCACGTAATATAACAAGAATGTTATATACCTAAACATAATAGCTGACATTGAAATGCCGAGCCCTTAGAAGTCAAGAATGACATCTCGCGTAATGTAACTCAAACGTCAAACACATAATCATAATAGATGACATAAGAATGTCGAGAATTTCAGAAGTCAAGAATGACATTCCTCGGTTTCACTAATCGACGTGTTCTTATAAAAGATAAACTCGCATGAGTTGGAGAATACATTTAAATCGAAATGGGAGTTCCTCCCGGATTCAGAACATAACAGAAATGTATGTATGATAACAATATACATACCAATACGATACAAATAATCACATATAATAATATATTATAGGCCAGGCTGTAGACTAGACTCACTAATGCACCCTATTGACTCGGGTAACGACATCAATGCAGCCTAATTCCCTACAACCAGAGCTCTGATACCAACTTTAACGACCCATCAAAGTACACTTGACGACCATCATTATCTTGGTCCCACAGCCTGATCGAAACTCTATATGAATTTAATAAAACAACCTTGCATTCTTTATTTAAAAATGATTTCCTATAAAGGAAACCTACCAAAAATGTATAAGTTTAGAAAAACTATACATAAATACTTTAACTAAACGTTGACCAAAACAATGTCAACAACACCCACTATTTAATGTATCAAAATAGAATGCAAGTTAATGTTTAGCAAAAGCTGCCATCATAAATATGCTGACTCTCTAAGCACAGTGGAAACAATCAATCATGAACCTGAGAATAAAACATGCGAGTAACTGTCAACAAAAATGTTGAGTGAATTATAGGTTTAATATTGCAAATAATATTTAATTTAAACCATCAAAATTTATGTTTGAAAACATAAAAACTCCTTTTTGGACCACAAAATTATATGCTAGAAAACATATAAAAATATTATTCCATTTACCGTGAGCCACCTGGTAACCACTTAACCATTTATTTACCCTTGCCAAACACAATAAATAATATACACCGAACAAGTATATCTTCAACTAAATACGAAGTACTAAACATTCCGATTATAAATTGCTAGCGCGACTAGCTCGAAATGGGGTTGTCAAACCCGATAGATCTATCCATAGGATTCGCATTCACCAGTAGAAACCAGTGATTACAGTTACCAGACTAGGGAATATTTTTGTTCAACTCACAATGAATAATTTAAACCAACCTCCACTTGTGTCCAAAATATAAAATACATTGCATGTATTCTCATCCCAAAAGATTTAAAATAGAAAAAAAAATGGGACTATAACTCACCTTAAATAGCAAACGAAGTAACCACACAAATATGCGAACAGCAAATGAAGTAAAGTGATCAGGAATGATCACAACGCCGACCTATAAATAAAGCAGGTCGATATAAATAACTAACTTAGGTCAAGTCTTAGTATGATAGCTATTGTACATGTTGCAAGTAGACATAGAACAACACTCAACATGCATCGGTTTGATCGAAACAGCGTACGGACACACACTTTCTATTTTTAGAAAGTTTCTATTTTTAGCAGGTTTCCATTTTTGGAAAGTTTCTATTTTTGGAAAGTTTCTATTTTTAGAAAGTTTCCAAATTTAGAAAGTTGCTTTTTTAGGAAAGTTTATAAGTTAGGAAAGTTTCCTTAATTAAAAGTCAACAAAAGTCAACTGAAAGTCAAAGTCAACCGAAAGTCAGCTCAAAAGTCAACCTCGGTCAAACATAGTCAATATTAATTTTAAAAGTGTAAGTTGTAATAATAATATAAGTTATAATGTTAATTAAAGTTGAATATGTATAATTAGGTCATAACATAAGTTTAATTAAATTAAAATGAATAATT
Source organism: Rutidosis leptorrhynchoides (assembly GCF_046630445.1). Lineage (NCBI taxonomy): Eukaryota > Viridiplantae > Streptophyta > Magnoliopsida > Asterales > Asteraceae > Rutidosis > Rutidosis leptorrhynchoides. The sequence continues at coordinate 20,731,688 of NC_092341.1, read as the reverse complement.
AAAGTTAACATAAGTTTAATTGATATAATTAATATGACATAAGTATTTAATTAATTAATTAAATATTTTTCATAATATAAGTATTATTAATTAATAATAAATTTTAAATCATATCATAAGTATTATTAATTAATAATGAAGTATTAATCATATCATAAGTTTCTAATTATAATTATTAAATCATAAGTATTTAATAATTAAATTATAATTAAATAATAACTAAGCCTTATAATAATTAAATAATTAATTAATCTTTATTATAAGTCTTATAATAATAATCTTATAATATAAGTTTAATACTTATCATAAGTATTTTCCATTAATAATAAAAGTATTATTAATCATAAGTTTAATTAAAATGTTAATTAAATCATAAGTAATAATTAAATGATATAATAAATATATATCATAAGTCTTAAATTCTAATAATTAATTTTTATATCATAAGTAATTAAATGATAATAAAATTCATTATTTATATCATAAGTTTAATAATTAATCACATGTTTTAAATCAAAAGTTCATCGGGTCGTATCTTGAGCCCCAGGTGTCGGTTTTCGGCGAGCCTTACATATATCTCTGCCTAATCAAACCACCCGACACTTCGGTACACTCAAGAACACACCAAGAACAGCCCACAAGTCGTGGTGATCAGCCAACACATCACTTGAAACTTTAATTCAATCAAAATCGTGTTTTAGACGCAACGGGTGATTCGCGGCTCGGATTTAGATGACCCGAACATGAAAGTTCATCCCATCATTGATCCTAACACACTAACACACCCTAAAGTCACCAAATATGGTCACAAAGTCGGACCACACCTGGTTCATACCAATATCACATTTCAATCTTAACAAAATACCACTTTGATCATATCTAGGGCTCCGGGAATCGAAACGACATGAATCCGGAGTCTAAAATTAATGTCTTGATGAGAGGAACTCATCTAGATACTTTATTTTAACTTTTATAACAGTTACAATATCAGAAATACACGAAATAGCTGCTGTCCCAATTTTATCAAACCGAAAACATGTGTTTATGAGTAATTCTATGCATACAAACACCATTACAACAACAAGTAATCATCATACTATTAAAATATAATCAAAATACATAAAAATAAAGAAAAATTGAAAAGCTAGGGTTAGAGTTTATACCCTAATCAAGAATTGATTTATATGAACGCGTAGAGAAGAACGGGAGCAATCCGATTATGTAAAAAGCCCTATGATCCAAGCTTGATTTGATGATGAATGATGGTGATGTTGGTACTGTAGGTGACGGCCAAAGAAGCAAGGAGGAGGAGAAAAAAAAATAAAATGGTTGCTAGGTTAGAATGAGATGGATTTTGTGGTTTTGATCAAATTAATCACAAGTTACAAGGAATGGAAAAACCAACCCCTCCCTTGGGAGGTCTGGACAAAAATGTTATGGGGTGGGCCCCATATGGCCCAAATTTGATAAATGAAGGAATTCTTGTGGCCCACATGCCTGAACGAAGCCCGAAACGCGAAAACACGACTACGCGATTGAAAATTCGGAGAGATAACAAATACGCGACGAAAAATATATATAAATGCTATATATAATCATATGACATTAAAATATCATATTTAAAATAATTAGGATTTAAAAATCCCAAAAGCTCGACCGTTGGTTTGAAAACCGAAAAGATTCGCCGAATAGAAATCCGCGACACGTAGAAACGTACGATTTAGAATATGAATACAAATATTCATTTAACACATAATAATTAATATATTATTACAAAAATAATAATATAGGTCATAGAAATGACGTGGCACGAATAACAGTTAACGGTCGTTAAATAATTAACGGTAAAAGATAACGGAAAAAGTAGGATCGTTACAAATGATCAGCTCTTAGCAGCCCATGTGAGTCACCTAACACATGTGAGAACTATCATTTAGCAAATAGCATGAAATATCTCATAAAATTACAAAAATATTAGTAATCATTCATGACTTATTTACATGAAAACAAAATTACATATCCTTTATATCTAATCCATATACCAATGACCAAAAACATCTACAAACACTTTCATTCTTCAATTTTCTTCATCTAATTGATCTCTCTCAAGTTCCATCTTCAAGTTCTAAGTGTTCTTCATAAATTCCATAAGTATAGTTTCATAAAAATCAAGAATACTTCCAAGTTTGCAAGTCTACTTCTAAGCTTTCTAATCCAATCCAAGTAATCATCTAAGATCAAGGAACCTTTGTTATTTACAGTAGGTTATCTTTCTAATTCAAGGAAATATTCATATTCAAACTTTGTCTACAACTATAACAATCTTATTTCGAGTGAAAATCTTACTTGAACTGTTTTCGTGTCATGATTCTGCTTCAAGAACTTTCAAGCCATCCAAGGATCCTTTGAAGCTAGATCCATTTTTCTTATTTCCAGTAGTTTTATTCAGAAAACTTGAGGTAGTAATGATGTTCATAACATCATTCGATTCATACATATAAAGCTATCTTATTCGAAGGTTTAAACTTGTAATCACTAGAACATAGTTTAGTTAATTCTAAACTTGTTCGCAAACAAAAGTTAATCCTTCTAACTTGACTTTTAAAATCAACTAAACACATGTTCTATATCTATATGATATACTAACTTAATGATTTAAAACCTGGAAACACGATGAACACCATAAAGTCGGATATACGCCGTCGTAGTGAAACCGGGGGCTGTTTTGGTTTGGATAATTAAAAACTATGATAAACTTTGATTTAAAAGTTGTTCTTCTGGGAAAATAATTTTTCATATGAACATGAAACTATATCCAAAAATCTTGGTTAAACTCAAAGTGAAAGTATGTTTTTTCAAAATGGTCATCAAGATGTCGTTCTTTCGACGGAAATGACTACCTCTTTAGTAATTGATATGTAACTTAAATTTCCAACTATAAACCTATACTTTTTCTGTTTGGATTCTTAAATTAGAGTTCAATATGAAACCATAGCAATTTGATTCACTCAAAACGGATTTAAAATGAAGAAGTTATGGGTAAAACAAGATTGGATATTTTTGATCTTTTTAGCTACGGGAAATGCTTAACAAATCTATACAAATCATATCCTAGCTAACTTATATTGTATTATACATGTATTCTAATATATTATGTAATCTTGGGATACCATAGACACGTATGCAAATGTTTTGACATATCATATCGACCCATGTATATATATTATTTGGAATAACCATAGACACTCTATATGCAGTAATGTTGGAGTTAGCTACACAGGGTTGAGGTTGATTCCAAAAATATATATACTTTGAGTTGTGATTAGCCTGAGACGTGTATACACTGGGTCGTGGATTGATTCAAGATAATATATATCGATTTATTTCTGTACATCTAACTGTGGACAACTAGTTGTAGGTTACTAACGAGGACAGCTGACTTAATACACTCAAATCGTTAAAACATAATAAAAATGGTTGTAATTATATTTTGATCATACTTTGATATATATGTACATATTTGTATAGGTTCGTGAATCGATCCGTGGCCAAGTCTTATTTTCGAGGAAGGAAATATCTGTGAAAGTGAGTTATAGTCCCACTTTTAAAATCTAATATTTTTGGCATGAGAATACATGCAGGTTTTATAAATGATATACAAAATAGACACAAGTGCGTGAAACTACATTCTATGGTTGAACTATCGAAATCGAATATGCCCCTTTTTATTAAGTCTGGTAATCTAAGAATTAGGGAACATACACCCTAATTGACGCGAATCCTAAAGATAGATCTATTGGGCCTAACAAACCCCATCCAAAGTACCGGATGCTTTAGTACTTCGAAATTTATATCACATCCGAAGGGTGTCCCGGAATGATGGGGATATTCTTATATATGCATCTTGTTAATGTCGGTTACCAGGTGTTCACCATATGAATGATTTTTATCTCTATGTATGGGATGTGTATTGAAATATAAAATCTTGTGGTCTATTGTTACGATTTGATATATATAGGTTAAACCTATAACTCACCAACATTTTTGTTGACGTTTAAAGCATGTTTATTCTCAGGTGAATATTAAGAGCTTCCGCTGTTGCATACTAAAATAAGGACAAGATTTGGAGTCCATGTTTGTATAATATTGTGTAAAAACTGCATTCAAGAAACATATATCGATGTAATATATTTCTATTGTAAACCATTATGTAATGGTCGTGTGTAAATAGTATATTTTAGATTATCATTATTTGATAATCTACGTAATATTTTTAAAACCTTTATTGATAAAATAAAGGTTATGGTTGTTTTAAAAATGAATGCGGTCTTTGAAAAACGTCTCATATAGAGGTCAAAACCTCGCAACGAAATCAATTAATATGAAACGTTTATAATCAATATGAACGGGACATTTCAATATCTTTTGACACATAGCTCCGATTTAGACACCGGAAATTTAGTTGTCTCCCCCCACGCACCAAGCACCTCACACGGGGCGTGGTGCTTTGTGCGTGGTGTATGTGCGCCAGAAATTGGATTGTCTCGGTGATTATCTCGGAAACAAACATCACGCACATAGCGTCACGCCCCGTACATGGTGTGTGGTGCCTGTAGAGGGGGGTTTGGGAGCATATTGTTAAAACCTTCCGGAAAGTGGGCATTTTGACCAATTTCCCTCGAGCTTATCTGCCCCCTCCTTTCCCCCATGAAAGAGTAGTTATGTACTACTTTCTCCGTCTCATAATTATAGTCTAGTATTTCTTTTCTAAATGTCTCATTTTAATTATATACTTCCATAAATAGAAATAATGATGTAAAGTTCTTTTATGCCCTTATTTAATTTATGTAAAAACAAAAGGTATATAAAAAAAGTAAGTGATCAAAGTGTAAAGCTAATAAAAAATACATAGGGATGACAATGGACAGAATAAAACCCAAGACTTGTGGGGCATCCGTAACCATGAAGGGCGGTTAAGTAAATAAATATTACGGAGTACATGCAGTAACGAGACGGGTAAAATTTTGTACATGTTGACTTGTCGTGGGCAAGTTGTGGATAGATAATATCTGTGACCGGTAAAATCTGACATGTGAATATGTGATGTGTTTGAGAAACTCGCAGGTATACCTGTTAATCAGAATAAAGATATTTAATTTGATTATACAATCATATACTTATATTTTCAATATAAACCCATAATATTTTTTAGTATAACCGCGGGTCGTAGGTATTCGTGGGCACAAATAGTTAATATATATTTTTTATAAACCCGCCGGTCATGTGTATCCGTGGGTCGCAAACACAAGCGAAAAATTAACCCGTTGATGGGTAGAAGGTGCCCAACAGGTAACAAATCTTGATGGGTGGTTCACGAGTATACATGATATGTACTTGTCGCCCGCGGGTGTCATCTTTAAAAAAACATTGTAATTATGACATTTCGTACACTGTGTTTCTTGTCTAAGAACTATTAAATCAGAACGAATGAAGTATTAATTAAATTAAATGTGTGCTTAGTTGGGAGTAATGGATCTTATGGAATGTGTATGATAATAAGTGTAGTTAGTTAGTTATAATGAAATTTCTCATTACCTAAAACTAGTTAATGGACCATTACTCACTAAATTGAGGATACGCAATAATCACCCACAAATCTTATCCCCACGTCTTTGATAAACAATTTAGAGAATGAGATTCTCTTAAGCTACAATATTATTTGATATCAAGTTATAATTATTGTGAGGGAGATGAAATAAATAAATATATGAATAACTAGCAAAAATAAAAGTTGTAATTCTTGGTTCTCTAATTTCTTCCCAAGAGAAACTATAAATTGATCTATCAAAGGATCTTAATCCACATTTAGAGGTTCGCAATACTATAGTATACATTTGGGCCCATTCTAAGCCGTATGCATGGATTCACTTTTAACTGAAACTTTTGATTATTTTGGGCCACTTAATAATAAAAATATAGCTGCAATTGTATATGACACATAATGGTATATTGCATTAAAACAATGCACCTAATGAGAGGTGTCTGCCCATTTAGAATCCATTCTAATGGATTATATTTATATGAGCATTTGTGCAACATATAATTCGATCGACTTCCTCTTTCCGTAAAATTGTAAGGTTCCAATACTTCAAAATAAAATGCTTAGGACCACTTTGATTGAAAGAATGGAATGTGCCAAAGGAATTGAAAATCAAAAGAAATAAAGTTGATAAATTTAATGAAATATACAAAAAATGTGTTTTTTTATTGACGTGGAATGACATTGAATTCAATTTTAAAATAAATAACTAAAAAGTTATAGAAAAAATTTTATGTTTCCAATTTTAGTTTGCATTTTCAGACTCGCGTTTCGGTTTCTAGTTTTTAGATTCGCGAATCGAAAACGTGTGTCGATGAAATGCACGTTGAAAACGCGCATCCAAAAAGCGCCTCGAAAATGCGCGTCCAAAGCGCGTTATAAATACACAACGGAAGTCAAATACGATAATTATTTAATACATGTAATATATTATGTTGGAAAAATAATTGATAGAATCTGATGAGTCAAATGTAAAATCTAAATTTAAGTATATTGTGTCCGAATAGACTCAGACATCCAACTATAGCAGAAATATGATGTAGAACGAGAATGAAAAGGTTAAATGACACGCAAACCATCCAAAATCGGGTGATGGGAAAGAAGCTTTCGACGCGTTTATTTAGTAACTTTTGAATGACAAGTGATGCCGAATGAAACAAAAATATATGCTAAACCGTTCAGAATTGAAATCATCGTTAACTATTAAACACATTCATTCTCTTTTATATAACTCCTTAAATTATATCCATAAAAATTATCAAACAAGTATATTCTTTTATGTATTCTTGTAAAAAGTACACTAATTATACATAATATATAGATTTCGTTTAGAATAATTAACAAACAAGTTTTTGTCTGAATAAGGTTCAACAAGAACATTTGTAGAATTAATATTATAAATCATTTAATACTAAATCGGTATGTGATATGAAATTCATCCTTATATATGTTTAATTACATTATAAGAGAATGGACACACAATCAAATTTGTAGCCAGTCTGTTTATTCTTGAATAGAGAGAAGATCTTCTTTGTGTGGAGTGGAGAATGACTCTCTTTTCATTTTTGGATAGAGAAATGATTGTCTATATCCCTATTTTTATTGGGTTTGCAGAGGAAATCTTTCTAGCGACAAACACATTAGTCTACACTAGTGAGTATGTAACAACTCGTCCCACATCAGATATAATCTGTAAGATTAAGTCCCTTATATGGTAACTCTCATTTTTACTAGATACAACGCGTTTTGGGGCTACAAGCACAACATATTCCGTCAGAACTCTGCATTTAAACTTGCTCGAGAGGGAGTAATACTAGGATGGGTGACCTCCTGGGAAAGCCTCGTGTGGTCTCTAAGAAAAATTCGTTCGTCTACGAGCAAAGCGGACAATATTGTGATCGCGGTAAGGAGGGACATTACAGATGGTATCAGAGCACTAGCCTCTCGGGGTGTGACGGGCACTCGACTCTTGAATTTCCCGGGGTGTCCCACATCTATATAATTTGCAAGTTTGAGCCCTTCTATGGTAACTCCCACGACGAGACTCGTAATCGGGTGAATTGTGCACTAATGATGCGCATACTCGCATGTTTCGTACAAGCGCATCACACGTGGCTAGCACGTGATTAACATTACGTAATTAAACGAATTATTAGCATGAAAGAATGTGAAAGCGCACTCGTGAAACAAGCGCTACAAACTAACTAAACAAAGATTAGGATGGCGCAACCACCGGTATAAATACTTGAAAGAACATGCCACCGCAATGACTATACATGTGCCGACAAAAAGCTGAACCATAGGCTGCAATATGCAACTAACAAACAGGTGGTAGGCACGATCCCAACTCCTGTACAACTGTCAAGTGGTTACAGGCTGCATAAACGGACGTGACAAGAAGCTAGTAGACTACTTTGGGGACCACTTGCACTTTTTCCAGCTTTATAGACAAAATAATACGACATAGTACGGATATCCTTCACCACAAAACACATAGTATTCTATAACCAACCTGCTTGACCGGAACCACAATAGCTTCAAAACTCTATTTAGCGATTATATGTAATGTTCTATGAACATAAACCCTAATATCCATATTCGAGCCATAACACCGGCTAGCCCGTTAATAGTGGGGTGACATTTAACCACCTCTGCTGAGATCTTCATTTCGTATCGGGGTTATTCACGGTCAACAGGACCAGAGCGTTAAATACAAAAAACCCTTAAATCCACTCTTATATCGACAAGTATGGATCGAACTTTAAGAATCATGTTTATGCTTGATCACACACATTGATAAAATTGAGTATCTAAGATACTCAATTTTATAAAACTTGAGTTATCAATACTGCTAATGACTAAATGTAACTTAAGATATTTGTTTGGCATGTTAATAAATTTGCATATACTATATTTTGTTTGGGGGATAAACTATACATAATACACTAATGTAATTAAATTGAAATTTAATATATAAAATTATTCAAAGGATAATCAAAACCCATGCATGCATCTACTAGCACTAGCTAGTATACCTATTGTAAAGAACAAAATAACTTGCAGCAGCCTATCCATTTAAGTATTTAACGTGATTGCATAATGCCATACTCCCCGAGATTGCCAATTTGTTTTTTGTTTTATTATATATATATATATATATATATATATTTTTTTTTTAAAGCTAGTTTTATTATTGTATAATAATCAACACACCCCACAAGGTATGGGTATGAGTTACATAAGTACATAACACCCCATACATCAAGTTTAGGGATACCTGGACACTCATATTCGATATCCAAACGTGTGACAAAACACGTACGCTTGAGAAGGCGTCTTCATTTAAACTTGACCTCCTATTGTTGTATTTTTTATATATCATGTCTTTTTCGTTAGTATTTTAATTTAATTTAAAAGTCGAATTTTGTATTAAGTTTTTAAGATCTTTTTCTCCCCATATTTTTTATTTGTTGATGATTGATGATGGCCACCTAAAAAATATTGTTCCCTATGGAACAAGCACAACTTACTAGAGTGTGATTTTTCAGGAGAAAAAAAAAAAGTGAAGTAATAAGGGAATCTTTTGATAAAAAATAAAGGGTAATGATATATGCACAACCAATTTTTACATATACACAACCAAACATGCTTTACAGTATGTACAGTACAACACTGTAAAGCATGTTTGATTGTGTATGTGTAAAAAGTGATTGTGTACATATCACTTCCCAAAAATAAAGCCTGCAATTGGAACAATAAGGCACGCGATATTGAGTCTTGATCTCGGTTACGTTGTTTTTTTCAGATTTTTAATTTAAGTTTAAATAGAATTTATTTTTAAAAAACCATAATTAATAAAATAGATCTTTGTTTGGTTCGTTCATATTTCGATGAATTAACTTTTGTTTTATAATAATCGTTATTTTAGTAACAAAATAATAATAATAATAAAATAGATGTAGATATAAAAGAGTTATTTTTTCTCTATATGTATTTAAGTTTCAATAGGCAATAATTTAATAACTTTGAATATGCATTTACAAAGGTATTCGAAGGATGGTTGGAGTATTCCAATGACATTTAACAAAATCTAAGTCAAAAGCTTCCATTGAATTGCAAATCATTAAAAAAAAGGTATTGTTAGATTGGAATCAATGGTTAGAGAATCCTAGTGTTCACGATGATCATGGCTAGCCACATCCTCGGACATCATGCTTATTGTTATTCTCGTATGTATAGATTGTCTAGCTAGTATGTCGTGTCTTTCGATTTAGATTTCAAGGCCTGCTTGTTTTTGTCCTGTTCCTGCAGCCAAGTATTGATCGATGTTGTCTGCTATGTATGTTCGTATGATCCTGTTTTAATTTTTAATAAAATTGCTCTTTGCCTTTAAAAAAAATTACCAAGGTATTGAATTAATTTGTTATTATAGACAAATATTTAGTGGTGGTCATGGATGACTTGAAAACAATCAGGGATTAATCATGTTGGGCTGCGTACAACAGAGTATGACGTCGGCTTACTCGCCCTCCCGGATAGCCCGAACAGAAAAAACCTTCTACCTTTTACCTTCAATGATATATTCCGAGGTAAATCTCCTCTTATTAATTCGGCCCATGGTGTGCAAGTATGGCAAGTCACGGAATGAATTTGCGTCTATTTGCTTTGAAAAAAATCGTAATGCTACGGTTTTTTAAGACAAATGTTGGAACACCCTCGTTGCTTTAAATGATATCCAAGTATGTTCCTTTTAATAAATTTCGTGAAGATGCAAAGATAAAGTGATCGAGTGGCATATTACATGGCTTATGAATCCAAGTGTTTACATTGTATAGTTCGAGGGGTTGAGTCACATATGCTTCTCGCTCCTTGTGAGTATAGTTATATGTCATTGTTTTCATATGCCTAGCTGACATTCTGCTTGTGTGTAGCTATGTATGCAGTTTAGGTCAAATTTTCCACTACATATATGCCTCTATTGTAGATTTGTGTTTTAATGAAATTTTTTTGAGTAAAAGTTTTTAACCAGTAAATATTATTTATAAAAATAAAAAAATAAAAATAAGATCAACGACCGCAAGCACACCTTACGGGCCTCACAGACAACCATCAAAACAAGTTATACCTACCAACCAACCTAAACAATGATATAACTATAACCAGCCTTTTTTCATGTCAAACGTAATTGTTGCCTTAACATTGTTTTCCACCATAAATTCAGCTGTTTCCTCTTTATCAGACTCAACATAAATACAACACTAATTGACTTAATCATAAGGGAGGTAATTCTCACACACCACTTTTTAATCTATCTACACATAATTCACTATTATACCCTTAATTATACTTAAAATAATAATATAAGTTTAACTCCCTATATTAATTTGTGGATATAATTGTAAATTTATGGGACAAAATTGTAGATGGATCAATAAGTGGTGTGTGAGAATTAACTCCCTAATCATAATGGGAAAATATAAGAATATAAGATAATTAATTTTCTTAGAATAAATAATGAAGAGAAAATTAGACATGATAACCACCTCAATTATTTCCTTTTCTCTCCTTAATAAGCTTAAGGCTTTGTTCCCAAGTTTTCTTTTGGAGAGAAAAGAATGGAAGTGAAGGGAAATTAAAAATAATTGGTGTTCCTTAGTTTTAATTAGGAAGAAAGTAAATGAAAGGAATCGATTGTTTCAGTGTTTTTTCCTTCAAATCTTTCCTTCCAATTTGGAAAGATCCAACTCACTCCCCTTTCATTCCCTTTCACTTCATTCCTTTTTCTTTTATAATTCAACTCTGGAACACAGTCTAAGAACGCAAAAACTTTTTTATTCCTTATTCTATCATTTCGTTTCTTCCAAAATAAAACTATGAAACATATTGTTAGATACATTTGTAGTACCTACAATACTTCAAAATCTATTCACGTTTAATAGAGCTATAACATCTAACGCATATAGCTGAATTAAAAAAAAAAAAAAAAAAAAAAATACTCCACTTCTTCAAATAAAACGGAAAAGAAGTAAAGAATGATCCCAAGATATATGGACAGGTCCCGTATAATTAAGTAAAAGAAACTCTTTTTGTAGTAGCATGTGCGAGAACAATCTATCTAATAAGAAATAAACATCTAACAAATCCATAGAGCATGCATTATATTTCTTTTTTGCTTATTCGAAACGGTAGAATTATTCACCGTACGAAAAGTTCTAGAAATGCATAGCATAAGGAACACCTTCGTGTCCATTCTCCGCTTGATTAATATTTTATTTTTTTTATGTTAATAGCAGAGAGCAAAAGTAGTTAATAATAATATTTCATTATTATTATTATTATTTTATAGTGGAGGCTAGTTGGATATGAAGTCATTGATGATGGCTAAGGATACATTAAATAATTGAATAACTTCAATCATCCATAACTGTACATTATTTTATAGTGGAGGCTGATTGAATAACTTCAATCATCCATATATATATATATATATATATATATATATATATATATATATATATATATATATATATATATATATATATATATATATATATATGATGTAATTAAAACGTGTATATGTTGAATAGTGAAGACTGTTTATTTTTATGTTTACAAATTAACTTAATATTGTCTGTAACATTTAGAAAAATATTTTAAAATATGCGAGTTTGTAGACAAAATAAGACGTTAATTTATCTTATGTCTTCAGAAAAATAAATAGTCTACAATAAACCGCGAGTTTGCATGCATAAGGCATAACTGGTGAACACGATCATTTCTGTTGTTTTGTCGGCTCTTTGGAGATTTCGCAATGGTGTTGTTTTGCGGATATGAAGTTCAAAAAAGAATATTTATTTGACACTATTCGTTCTTTGTCTTTCTTTTAGCTAGATGTAGATATAGTATCAATTTGAACACTTGGCTACTCGAGTCGGTTTTAACTTGTGTACATTTGTTTTTTTTTCTCTCTAGTTTTTTATTAGAGGCTTAATAAAATTATGTTTGTTGTTAAAAAACCATAATAAGATTTGAAGACTGAAAAGCAAACAAACACCTAAATAAGAGAATACCTTGCTTTGTACTCGTAATAAATTGTTGAAATAGTCCTTAAAGTATTTTGTTAATTGATATAGTTCTCGATGTTTGTAGAAGTCGATAAGATAATCCTTTTGACTGATAGATGTTAAAAAAATTAGTTGTTCAATCACGTTCAAAGCATGTGAGGATAACATAGTCATTTTATATTTTCTCTTTCATCGCCTTCATCTTTATTCTTTATATAAAAATAAAAAATAAACTCTAGTTTTTTATTTTCTTCAAATTTATCACTTAAAAAAACACAAAATTTTCAAATAATCAGAGCCAAACTCACATTTAAAAAAATCTTCACTTTCAAAACTACTCACCACTCACCGGTCACCATATCAATTTCATCTTTACTCCTAAAAATTAAACCCTATTTTGATTAATTGAAGAGAATGACGCAGGTCATATTAATCTCACCATACGCGTGTCTGCTCACTTCCACCAACAAACTCGTGTTAACTAATACTAGTACTCCGTAACTACCAAAGTGTGTATGCTCAATTTCAAATAAATCATTCTCATCATCAGTTATAGACATAAAATACATTAACTCACCAAATTAAAATCGATGATGATTGTGAATTAGTAGAAGACGAACATTTGTAGGAGAAGACGAACGTTCACCGGATCGCCGAAAAAGACAAACAAGAATACTTTTATTAATAAAATAACATAATTAAAAGTTTACACTAATAAATTAAAAAAAAAAAAAACAATATCAAAACATTACACTAATTCATAACATAAATTAAATAAAGTTACATAAAGTTAAATTAATAATTCATAAAACGTTTTATCTGAAAAATCACCAAGATCGTCATCACGTTTCCTGGTAATAATATATTCATGTTGTGATAAAGTAAATATGGATGACAGCTACTCCTAATTATAAGTTAAATAATGCACAGTAAATCATGTATTATAGATACCCCATCAAATGTAATCATGTAACTTGCTTGAATGATATATACTCCTTCCGTCCCACAATTATTGTCCTGTTTTGACTTTTCAAAGTCATCTTTTATAAACTTTGACAATAGTCCCACAATAATATATTTCATATACACACACACACACACACACACTCTCTCTCTCTCTCTCTCTTTATATCTTCTAATAATTATCAATAGTCCACAGTCAAGAATCACGTCATTAAAGGTAGTTATAAGCCTACTGAATTATAACACGTCACTAAAGGTAGTTATAAGCCTACTGAATTATAACACGTCACTAAAGGTAGTTATAAGCCTATTGAATTATAACACGTTATCAGCACGAAGTGCTCCGTATAATCAAGGTAAAAAAAAAAAATTCTTTAACGATATCTTCTATTATTTATTAGTAAGGTAAATATTATTATCATCATAACTAACATTTATATTTATGTTATTTAAGTTATATATGGTCGGTTATACCTCCTGAATTATATTTCTGTAATCTAACTTTTATTAACTTCACTAACATTTATATTTATGTTATTTAAGTTATATATGGTCGGTTATACCGCCTGAATTATATTATTGTAATCTAACTCTTATTAACTTCACTAACATTTATATTTATGTTATCCAACATTTATATGCAATTAATCATTATTTATTTCATGCATACTAATGTTTATTCTTAAATTTATTATTTATGCATAATATGTTTATTCTCTTAATCTTCGTATTTATACTAAATGTATTTTATAGTAATCATATTTATACTAATAAAATTCTTTTATTAAAATTATTATTAATATAACGAGTACATAACAGTCGTTAACGTCAACTAACGACGTTACAACGGTCATGTATACATAACGGTTGTTAACGTCAACTGACGACGTTACAACGACTATATTTTTTAAATATAAAATAAACATATCCGTTTTCACATTTTCACAAATTAATCTTCATTTTCTCAGATTACCACTCTTAAAATTTTTTTGTAAAGATGATTCACACAAGGATAATTTTCCTATCGTATTGGTCATATTAACTATCATCATTGTTGCTAATATACCACCGGGTGAACCTATATTCTATCCTGCCCTTGTGATTTTATTATTTGTAATCATACCATTATTCTGTTGTTTGCTACTTATGAATTTAAAATGATTCTAATTTCATGTTATTTGAAATTGATTATGATTATGATTTATGTTGTTCATCTTTCTGAAAATAGAAAATGTCAAACTTATCAAAGCTTGAGTTTGATGCCCTAGACGTATCGGGAACAAACTACACATCATGGGTCATGGATGTAGAAATAAATCTTGGATCATTGGGTATTCTAGAAACTTTAAAAGAAAACAATACTTGTTCTGATCAAGATAAATTAAAATCAATTGCTTTTATTCGCAAACATATTGATACCACCTTAAAACATATGTATCTTACTATCAAAGATCCACATGTTTTATGAGAAAGTATCAAGAGTAAATTCGATAATCAAAAGGAAATATTACTCCCAGCTGCGAGGGAAGAATGGAGAAATCTAAGGTTCCAAGATTTCAAAAAGGTAAGTGAATACAACTCGACCATGTTCAAGATCCGTTCAAAGCTTCAATTCTGTGGTCTAGAAATAAGTGATGCTGATATGATGGAGAAAACTTTCTCCACAATGCATTCTGCAAACATAATTATACAAAAAAATTTAAGATTGCAGAATTACAAAACATTTTCCAAACTTCAAACTTATCTCTTAGTTGCAGAAGTGAATAAAGAATTACTGATGAAGAATCAAGAATCTCGTCCTACGGGTGCGCTAGCATTCCCTGAAGCTAATGCTATTAACAATAATAATAATAAAAAAAGAAATGCACCTGGACGAGGACGTGGGCGAAGTCGTGGTCATATTGGCCAAAACCACCTTAAAAAATGCTATGATCATGTATACGTACAATCAACAACGTTTGAAGCACCAGCACCGGCACGAGCATTATCGAAATTGTGCTCGATATTTTTGACGCCTTCGCTTAATTTGTTAATGGCTCCTGATAAATCCGGAAAGCTACCTAAGGACACCCTATCACGTAACCATGCCATTTCTGGATTGATCTAAAACCTATACATATACTCTTAATTACCTTACAAATTTTAATATATTTACATGGATCAAAAGGGAACCCTGCAAATTGTGATAACGATTATCATCGTCATAAAGAAAAGGAATCGATCCATAAAAGATAAAACACATTACGTTTAATTTACCTGTTTAAATTAAAAGAAGTTGACATGATTATATTTTAGTACATGAATATATCCATGGTATTTACCATTTACCGTATCGTAACTATGGGTTAACAGAACACATAAGTTTATGTGAACTTGTGGGCATAGCCTAACGGTTCACCGAATGCATTTGATTCACGAGATACGGCTAGTTTGAAAATTATTAGTAGAAAATACCATGTAAATTGTTTAGGACACCACTAAATTTAATTGGATGACCCTATATCTTTTTCGAATTTATAGTTTTTCCTTTAAAAAGTATAAGACACCACTATATTTAACTACTCGGAACCAATATATTTTCTGAACTTGTAGTTTCTTGAAATTAAACAGCCACTAAAATAACAATAAAATATAATTAGTACTGAAAAAAAAATTTAGGACCCCATTGAATTTACGTCATGTAATCGCCACCGGGTATATATTGACCCTATAGGAAGGTTTTACCGGCCCGTTCGATGAGATAAAGGCTCGACCACATGCCCATATGGATTGTGGTTCGATGTCCCCTGGTTAGCGGTTCGGGTTTTTGACCAAACGTGTTTGAGTTTCCGCCCAAACATGTGTGTGGGTGGCAAATTAGAGTATTCGATGTCAAAATTATCGTTTAAAAAAACGGAACACATAAGTATTTGGAAATTTTTTACTCGAATAATAATAATATTAATTAAATAAATAAATAATTAAGTAATAATAATTAATAATAATAATACTTTAATACTATATTTCTAATTTAATAATTACCTGAATTTTAATTGTGGTTTAAAGTTTTTTAAAAAAACTTAAATTTTGCCAAATGTTATTATATAGGGGCAGGATCAATGGGGAAGTAACCAATCGGGGGAAGTGGGGTGAAGCAAAAAAAAAAAAATTCGTAGATTCAAGAACTTGCATGACCAGCTCTTCACATCTATGCTCACCGTTTCGTCTTGACCTCACGATTTTGGGCGAGATTTTGCAATGGTGTTGTTTTGCGGATATGAAGTTCAAAAAAGAATATTTATTTGACACTATTCGTTCTTTGTCTTTCTTTTAGCTAGATGTAGATATAGTATCAATTTGAACACTTGGCTACTCGAGTCGGTTTTAACTTGTGTACATTTGTTTTTTTTTCCTCTATAGTTTTTTATTAGAGGCTTAATAAAATTATGTTTGTTGTTAAAAAACCATAATAAGATTTGAAGACTGAAAAGCAAACAAACACCTAAATAAGAGAATACCTTGCTTTGTACTCGTAATAAATTGTTGAAATAGTCCTTAAAGTATTTTGTTAATTGATATAGTTCTCGATGTTTGTAGAAGTCGATAAGATAATCCTTTTGACTGATAGATGTTAAAAAAATTAGTTGTTCAATCACGTTCAAAGCATGTGAGGATAACATAGTCATTTTATATTTTCTCTTTCATCGCCTTCATCTTTATTCTTTATATAAAAATAAAAAATAAACTCTAGTTTTTTATTTTCTTCAAATTTATCACTTAAAAAAACACAAAATTTTCAAATTATCAGATCCAAACTCACATTTAAAAAAATCTTCACTTTCAAAACTACTCACCACTCACCGGTCACCATATCAATTTCATCTTTACTCCTAAAAATTAAACCCTATTTTGATTAATTGAAGAGAATGACGCAGGTCATATTAATCTCACCATACGCGTGTCTGCTCACTTCCACCAACAAACTCGTGTTAACTAATACTAGAATAAATCATTCTCATCATCAGTTATAGACATAAAATACATTAACTCACCAAATTAAAATCGATGATGATTGTGAATTAGTAGAAGACGAACATTTGTAGGAGAAGACGAACGTTCACCGGATCGCCGAAAAAGACAAACAAGAATACTTTTATTAATAAAATAACATAATTAAAAGTTTACACTAATAAATTAAAAAAAAACAATATCAAAACATTACACTAATTCATAACATAAATTAAATAAAGTTACATAAAGTTAAATTAATAATTCATAAAACGTTTTATCTGAAAAATCACCAAGATCGTCATCACGTTTCCTGGTAATAATATATTCATGTTGTGATAAAGTAAATATGGATGACAGCTGCTCATAATTATAAGTCAAATAATGCACAGTAAATCATGTATTATAAATACCCCATCAAATGTAATCATGTAACTTGCTTGAATGATATATACTCCATCCGTCCCACAATAATTGTCCTGTTTTGACTTTTCAAAGTCATCTTTTATAAACTTTGACAATAGTCCCACAATAATATATTTTATATACACACACACACACACACTCTCTCTCTCTCTCTCTCTCTCTCTCTCTCTCTCTCTTTATAACTTCTAATAATTATCAATAGTTCACAGTCAAAAATCACGTCATTAAAGGTAGTTATAAGCCTACTGAATTATAACACGTCACTAAAGGTAGTTATAAGCCTACTGAATTATAACACGTCACTAAAGGTAGTTATAAGCCTATTGAATTATAACACGTTATCAGCACGAAGTGCTCCGTATAATCAAGGTAAAAAAATAAAAAATTCTTTAAATATTATTATCATCATAACTAACATTTATATTTATGTTATTTAAGTTATATATGGTCGGTTATACCTCCTGAATTATATTTCTGTAATCTAACTTTTATTAACTTCACTAACATTTATATTTATGTTATTTAAGTTATATATGGTCAGTTATACCTGTAACACCGGGCATTTTTTTTTTTTTTTTATATATATATACACAGCGGAAGACTTCATTTACATAATTACCCTTATTCGATAACAACATGATTACCATAAATCCTTAGTTAATTACTTTATTACAAACCACAGGTGTTACGTTATTACAAAACATTATTTAAACAAAAGTCCACATCAGAGTTGGTTGTAAAACATGTCATCTGCTGTATCACCCATCCCGACTAGCAGTACCTAAACCTGCAAGGGGGAAAACATGTGGGGGATTAGCGCACCGCTAAGTGAATGGAATCTATCTAACAGATATAGCTTAAGTCACACACAAGCTATATACATCAACAATACCTGCTAACTACCAACTAGCATACAAAAGACAATACGAGGATCGGCGGCTTGTACGAGCACACGACTCCCAGCTGATCGGGCCTGAGTCTACCGATAGTCCCTGCTACTCAATTAACAGTATAGTTATCCAGATGCAGGGGGTGCATCGTTCACACTATACTCCACAATCAGTAGCCTATGGACCCAACCTCCCCTAGGCACGGTTGACCTCATACGGACTCTAACCTCTCCTAGGCACGGTCTCGAGTCCCCAGTCTCCCTAGGCCCGACTGGTGCCATTCACACAGTGTACACATAATTCACATACAACATCAGGCAAACGATATTATTCTATCATGGCAATTCCTACACTATGCATGGTAAAAGAGTCAACCACAGTAGCATGATATGCTACTTAAACTCTATCCGTAGATAGACCCACTCACCAATTACCAGCAACTGCTCAGTTATTATTTCTGAGCTTCTTCCTTGTCCTTATCTCCTGAGAACAGCAAAAACTAAGTTAGAATAGTGTTCCCATCAAGATTAGACACACTGACAGCGAATTATAGCAAATTAGTAAAAATTTGCGTCCGCTAAAATTTTCATGCTTAACACTTATGCACTTTCAAAATTTACATCCTGAACACCAAAATACAAACGGGCAGCATAACGGCTAGAATTCCACACTTAGTAAGAATTTCACTGTCTAAGACCATCGGTCGATGGTCCCATCCATCGGCCGATCGTCAACACACCATCGGTCGATGGTCTCCCCCAATCGGTCGATCGTCAAAATTACATCCGCTGGTCAGAAATCATACACCATCGGTCGATGGTCTCGTCCATCGGCCGATCGTCCTCACCATCGGTCGATGGTCAACGACCATCGGCCGAAGGTAGTTCATCAGCTGCAACAGCAGCAAAGTGACGGGTTTCAACCCAAAATCACCAAATCTCAACTTTGGACACGTTTTTGACCTCAAAACTGGTTACATCTTTTACACTAAACATTTAGAAACATAAACCCACAACTTTTATGAACAAACAACAACAAATTGAACCAATTTGGGCATCAAAACCCACTTTCATAAAACTTGACTAAAACACCCATTTTGACACTGATTTGATCACGAAATCAGATAAACTTTACCTTGTTAGAATCACAACAACATAAGAAACGATTTGACACCAAAATCAAGCTTTAATTCGAGATCAAATGATTTAGGGTTGTTTGAAGGAGGTGAAGTTAGGTGAGAGTGAGTGAGAGGAAGGTTCAGGAGCAATTGAGAGGATATTAGCTGGTCTCACACTTAATTTGGGGTTAAAACCTCATACCCCACAACACACGGGTATTTACCAGTTATCTGATATCTTTCGCACAAGATTAGGTAACCCAAACGAGGTCCAAATAAAATAAACAAACCTGTTCTGGGACCCTTGTCACAAACTGGTCACAACACAATTATATTAAAATACTAATAAAATAATTAAAATAAAAAGCACTTAAGACTAAGCACAAACCCTAAAGGCATAAATAAACAACTTACAACTAGCCCGGGTTTCGGTCTGTTACAATACCGCATGAATTATATTATTGTAATCTAACTCTTATTAACTTCACTAACATTTATATTTATGTTATCCAACATTTATATGCAATTAATCATTATTTATTTCATGCATACTAATGTTTATTCTTAAATTTATTATTTATGCATAATATGTTTATTCTCTTAATCTTCGTATTTATACTAAATGTATTTTATAGTAATCATATTTATACTAATAAAATTCTTTTATTAAAATTATTATTAATATAACGAGTACATAACAGTCGTTAACGTCAACTAACGACGTTACAACGGTCATGTATACATAACGGTTATTAATGTCAACTGACGACGTTACAACGACTATATTTTTCAAATATAAAATAAACATCTCCGTTTTCACATTTTCACAAATTAATCTTCATTTTCTCAGATTACCACTCTTAAAAAGTTTTTGTAAAGATGATTCACACAATAATAATTTTCCTATCGTATTGGTCATATTAACTATCATCATTGTTGCTAATATACCACCGGGTGAACCTATATTCTATCCTGCCCTTGTGGTTTTATTATTTGTAATCATACCATTATTCTATTGTTTGCTACTTATGAATTTAAAATGATTCTAATTTCATGTTATTAGAAATTGATTATGATTATGATTTATGTTGTTCATCTTTCTGAAAATAGAAAATGTCAAACTTATCAAAGCTTGAGTTTGATGCCCTAGACGTATCGGGAACAAACTACACATCATGGGTCATGGATGTAGAAATAAATCTTGGATCATTGGGTATTCTAGAAACTTTAAAAGAAAACAATACTTGTTCTGATCAAGATAAATTAAAATCAATTGCTTTTATTCGCAAACATATTGATACCACCTTAAAACATATGTATCTCACTATCAATGATCCACATGTTTTATGAGAAAGTATCAAGAGTAAATTCGATAATCAAAAGGAAATATTACTCCCAGCTGCGAGGGAAGAATGGAGAAATCTAAGGTTCCAAGATTTCAAAAAGGTAAGTGAATACAGCTCGACCATGTTCAAGATCCGTTCAAAGCTTCAATTCTGTGGTCAAGAAATAAGTGATGCTGATATGATGGAGAAAACTTTCTCCACAATGCATTCTGCAAACATAACTATACAAGAAAACTTAAGATTGCAGAATTACAAAACTTTTTCCAAACTTCAAACTTATCTCTTAGTTGCAGAAGTGAATAAAGAATTACTGATGAAGAATCAAGAATCTCGTCCTACGGGTGCGCTAGCATTCCCTGAAGCTAATGCTATTAACAATAATAATAATAAAAAAAAAATTCACCTGGACGAGGACGTGGGCGAGGTCGTGGTCATATTGGCCAAAACCATCATCATGGAAATTACCATAACAATAATAAAAATCATAACTATGTTCGAAATCACCCTTATGGTAATGGTCGTGGTGGTGGTCGTGGTCGTAATGTTTACGGTGGTGGTGGTAGTGGACAAAGAAATAATAATCCGCAAAATTATAAATTTCAACTACCATACAATCCCACAAATCATAATGTTGAAGGAAGCTCTTAAAAGAATATTGAAGATTCTTGTTATCGATGTGGTAAAATTGGACATTGGTCTAAGAACTGTCGAACAAATCAATATTCTGTTAATCAATATCAAGAATCCCTAAAGGGAAAAGGAAATGAGGTAAACCTTGTGGATGACCTTGATACAAAAATCACTGAGCCAACAAGTGACTACTTTAATGAATAAATTTTCTATTATATGTCCATATCAAATAAATGGATATAGATTTACGATCTATACCATAGCTACTTTACTATATCTTTTCTTATTATGTACTTTCATTTATAACATATTTTTGAATGTAATATATTGATGAAATATGTACTCATTGTTTGTTTCTCATATTTTGAAGTTCATGATGTACACTACTGGAGTGCAAAATCAGTCAAATGGTGGGGATCTTTGTATTGCAGACAGTGGTACCACACACACTATACTCAAATCTAAAAAATATTTCACTGATTTTAAAGCAACAGAAGGAACGGTACATACTATATCAGGTCCTGCGGATTTAATAAAAGGAATGGGAAAGGAAAAATTCATGTTACCAAATGGTACAAATTTTCTGACAAAAAATGCCTTATTTTCTCCCATGTCAAAGAGAAATTTGTTAAGCTTCTCTGACATATACCAAAATGGAAATGATTATCAGTCAGTGACTACAGAAAATGATAAATACTTAAGTATCACTGACAAGAAGCATGTGATTGAAAAACTACCAAGACTTAGTTCTGGTTTACATTATACATATATAAATGTACCAGAAGCACACATGGTAGTTAATGAAAAGGCATGTGATCCTGTAATGATCAATCTGTGGTATGAAAGATTAGGTCACCCAGGATTAACAATGATGAAAAGAATAATTCAAAATACACATGGACATCCATTGACGGATCAAAAGATCCATCATGATGCACTTATCCCATGTACATCATGCTCACTTGGAAAATTGATAATAAGACCATCACCTCTTAAGGTTGAAAAAGAATCACCAATGTTTCTTGAAAGAATTTAAGGTGATATATGTGGACCAATTCATCCACCATGTGGACCATTTAGATATTTCATGGTCCTAATAGACGCATCTAGTAGATGGTCTCATGTTTGTCTATTATCAAGTCGAAATGTGGCATTTGCAAAATTTCTTGCTCAAATTATTAAATTGAGAGCACATTTCCCTGATTATAGTATTAAAAGGGTGAGATTGGATAATGCTGGTGAGTTTACATCTCAAGCATTTAATGATTTTTGCATGTCTATTGGGATTGTTGTTGAACATCCTGTTGCCCATGTGCATACACAAAATGGTTTAGTCGAATCACTAATCAAACGATTGCAATTAATAGCTAGACCATTGATAATGAGAACAAAATTCCCAGTATCTGTATGAGGTCATGCAATTTTACATGCTGCATCATTAATTCGCATTAGACCAAGTGCAAGTCATACATATTCTCCCTTGCAACTTGCTTTTGGCCATCAACCAAATATTTCCCACCTTAGAACATTTGGTTGTGCAGTTTATGTTCCTATCGCGCCACCACAATGCACTAAAATGGGTCCTCAAAGAAGGATGAGAATATATGTTGGATATGAAACATCTTTAATCATAAGATATATTGAACCCATGACGGGTGATGTTTTTACAGCACGTTTTGCTGATTGTCACTTTAATGAAACATTGTTCCCTAGATTAGGGGGAGAAATACAAAATAAAGAAAATGATGTTTCATGGTGTGAACCTCAATTAATGTTTCTTGATTCTCGCACAAAAGAATGCGAGATCGAAGTTCAAAAAACAATGCATATGCAAGAACTTGCGAATAAATTGTCTGATGCATTTACAGATACAAAAAGAGTGACTAAATCATATATACGAGTAGCAAATATTCCAGCTCGAATTGAAATTCTAAAAGCTGGCAATAATGTCACTCTTGAGTCTTTGCCACGCCAGAAACGTGGGAGACCAACTGGTTCCAAAGATAAAAATCCTCGAAAAAGAAAATCAACTGATAATGAGGTAAAAGAAAGTGTTCAAGAAGAACTACAAATCAATACTCATTCTGCAGAAGAGATTGATGATGTCAATACAAAATTTTCAATTAATTATGCACATTCAAAAATATTATGGAACCGAAATGATATGAAAAATCTTGATGAGATATTTTCATATAATGTTGCATATGACATCATGAATGATGATGATGATGATCCAGAACCAAAATCTGTCATGGAATGTCAAAATAGACATGATTGGGATCATTGGAAAGGAGCAATACGAGCTAAATTTGAATCGCTCAATAAAATAAAAGTTTTCGGATCTATCATTCTCACACCTAAAGATGTGAAACCTGTGGGATATAGATGGGTTTTTGTGCGAAAAAGAAATGAGAAAAATGAAGTTACAAGGTATAAAGCTAGACTTGTAGCTCAAGGTTTTTCTCAAAGACCGGGAATTGATTATGAAGAAACTTATTCTCCTATTATGGATGCAATTACTTTTAGATACTTAATCAGCCTGGCAGTTTCTAAAAATTTGGAAATGCATCTCATGGATGTTGTGACTGCTTATCTATATGGATCACTTGATAGTGATATATATATATATATATGAAGATACCTGAAGGTTTTAAGGTATCAGAAGTAACCAATGCAAAACCCAAAGAAATGTACTCAATCAAGTTACAAAGGTCTTTATATGGGTTGAAACAATCGGATCGCATGTGGTATAAACGATTAAGTGATTACTTGATAAGCAAAGGGTATACAAATAATCTTATTTGCCCATGTATATTCATTAAGAAAACAAATAATCTTATTTGCCCATGTATATTCATTAAGAAAACAACATTCAGATATGTGATCATAGCCATTTATGTCGATGATCTTAATATCATAGGTACAAATAAAGAGATCCATGAAGCCATTAAACTTCTAAAGAAAGAATTTGAAATGAAAGATCTCGGAAAAATCAAGTATTGCCTTGGTTTGCAGATTGAGCATATGCCTAATGGTTTACTTGTACATCAAACAACTTATACAGAAAAGATTTTAAAACGTTTCAATATGGACAAGGCAAAACCATTAAGTACTCCTATGGTTGTCAGATCACTTAATGTTAACACTGATCCATTTCGTCCTTGTGAAGATCATGAAGATATCCTGGGACCAGAAGTACCATATCTTAGTGCAATTGGAGCTCTTATGTATCTTACAAATTGTACAAGACCTGGCATTTCTTTTGCAGTTAATTTGTTAGCAAGGTTCAGCTCAGCTCCTACCAAAAGACACTGGAATGGGATCAAACACATATTTAGATACCTTCGAGGAACTACTGATTTAGGATTATTTTATTCTAATGAATCAAAACAAGATTTGGTTGGTTATGCAGATGCAGGTTATTTATCTGATCCACATAAAGCTAAATCTCAAAATGGATATGTATTCCTAAATGGAGGTACTGCAATATCATGGCGTTCTCAAAAACAAACACTTGTTGCAACATCATCAAATCATGCCGAAGTGATTGCATTACATGAAGCTACTCGGGAATGTTTTTGGTTGAGATCAATGACACAACTCATTACTGATTCTTGTAGACTAGAACGCGAAAAAAATCCAACAACTATCTGTGAAGATAATGCAGCTTGCATAGCACAGATCAAAGAAGGGTATATCAAAAGTGACCGAACAAAACACATACCTCCTAGATTCTTCTCATACACTCAAAATCTCATTAAGGACAGTCAGATTAAAATGAGATATGTTCAATCCAGCAAAAACTCTGCTGATCTTTTCACCAAAGCATTTCCAACCGCTATTTTCAGAACACACATTCATAACATTGGCATGAGACATGTTCAAAATATGTAGCAACTCAGCAATGTCTACTTGAGGGGGAGCCAACTCTATACTGCACTCTTTTTCCCTTAGCTAAAGCTTTTTCCCACTGGGTTTATTTTTAGCAAGGTTTTTAACGAGGCAGTAATTTATAGTCAATATCCGAGCTAATAAAATTGTCATCCAAGGAGGAGTGTTGTGATAAAGTAAATATGGATGACAACTACTCCTAATTATGAGTCAAATAATGCACAGTAAATAATGTATTATAAATACCCCATCAAATGTAATCATGTAACTTGCTTGAATGATATATATATTTCATATATACTCTCTCTCTTTCTCTTTCTTTCTCTCTCTCTCTCTCTCTCTCTCTCTCTCTCTCTCTCTCTCTTTATATCTTCTAATAATTATCAATAGTCCACAGTCAAAAACCACGTCCTTAAAGGTAGTTATAAGCCTACTGAATTATAACACGTCACTAAAGGTGGTTATAAGCCTGCTGAATTATAACACGTCACTAAAGGTAGTTATAAGCCTACTAAATTATAACAATTCATTTATAATCTATAAATGAAGGATACAAGTGAATTCTTTAGTTCAATGTCCTGTGGATTTGTTTTATATTAACCAATTCTTTGTTTATATAAGAAACTTGTGGGATTGTCTCTAACAACGTCTTATTCAAAATATTAAACGTGTGAGTGCTTGAAATTAATTTTTACTTTTAAAAATGTGAATAAGTGCGTTAAATTAGAGTCACTAATATCAATATCTTCAAAAAAGTAATTTCAACCCACCAGTGTATGACCTACAGTCAAAATGATGCACGGAGTCATGAAACAAATGAGAATTGTAGTATATTTTTTATTGTGGATTTAGGGAGAAAATGAGTTAAAACGGTGTAGTACTTATATGATAAAAATGAAAAAGAAAAAAATTTAAAAGAAAAGAAAAACGGAACAGTTATAAAATTCAAAAAAATAAAGATTCCAACGGATATTTTTTGAAGTCTTGCACATGACATCTGACACCGGATGCTCTATGTGTAAGCCGGAACCGACCTGTGTCATCGAATGCTCTATGTGTCTAATTGAACTTCATCTTGTGGCCTTTGAATATATATATATATATATATATATATATATATATATATATATATATATATATATATATATATGGAGAGAATCCAGTGAGAACTTTTTTAGTGTGAGAACTATAGGAACTCCAAAATACACTGAAATTCGAGCAAAAAAAGTGGCGTGCGAGCAAAAAACAAGGAATTCGCACGAAAAAAGTGCAGGGGTGCGACCGCACGGTTGCACACGCGGTGTATATATATAGGAAATTACGAGTTCTTTGTTAGGTTAACGTTCCTAGCCACACCTAAACGTCCAAAATCGATTCCCTGATCTTCTAGCATTCATCTAGGTCGATCTTTGACACCCTAAAGTCGTTTATTACCTAAAGATCAAAGTATACTTGTGTGTTTTGAGTATAAAACCCTATATCGAGATTTTTCCCACTTGATATAGAAGATTAGATCATTTAATCCTGTTTACACGATTCTACAAGTGGTATCAGAGCTTGTGTACGTGATTGAACGATCGGTTTTTGTCGAAATCGTTTACAATGTTTTTGCAAAGTTTTGGGTTTTTGGGGTTTTGTTGTAACATCAATAAATCTTACAATTTTCACGTGTTTGATCATGTTTTTTTGTTAATCTAAAATGTTAATAAGGTCGGTTTTAATGTTTTGAACGTTGAAAACTTTAACTATTTGATCCAGAACGAGTGCTAGAACCAATCCAACCCAAAATCCTAGTTTTCGTGCAGTATTCTGCCCAGATCCAACCAAGAACAGAACCATACGGTTACACACTGCAACCGTACGGATACACCATTCGGTTACTGCAACCGTACGGATACACATCTACATCCGTGCATAACCCAACCGTTCCCACTCCAACCGTATGTCACTGCAACCGTACGGATACACATTGTACCCATTCGGTTACATTTGCAACCGTATTCTCTTAACCCGGTTACATTCTGCAACCGTATAAGTGCAATAGTGTTAACTTTGCACCCGTGTTAATTTATGCAACCGTATATTGCAACCATGCCCTTTTCTGCAACCGTGTATTGCAACCTTACGGTTACAATGTCAGACCAGTTTGATAGTTCAGAAATGGAATCCGCTCTAGTTGGCGCTTCTTCGTCGGGTTTACATCACTTGCTTAAAACTGAGAATGAGATAGGTAGTGCATATCGTGTACCTAGGTTTGACTTAGCTTGATGACTTTGCTGAATGGAAACCTAGGTTCTTGATCTCACTGAATGAGATAGACTCACGCCTATATAACTTCTTGAAGGCTGAGTATACGTTCCCGCTTAAGGATCATGGTGAACCGAAGACCCCTATGGAACTGAATGCAGTTGAAAGAGAGGATTACAACTTAGAATGCAAAACCTATAGTCATCTTACTTAGGCTCTTTCTAAGGATATATTTCATTAATTCGAGACTCATCTGACCACATATGCTATGTGGAATGCAATTGAGAGTGGAGTTGAGGGAACTGCTGAATATAGGAAAACCAAGGGTAAGGTTCTCAAGAAGGAATGGAAGAATTTTGCGGTTCAACCTGATGAATCTTTAAAAGCTGCTGTTTCAAGGTTTTGTCATTTGATGACAGAGTTGGAACGATTTTATATTACTTTCACAAATAAGAGAATTGTGCAGTGTTTTCGTGAGGGTTTACCGATTAAATGGGATCCTATTTTGCAAGAGATTGAGAAAACTTGTGTGATCTATGATAACTCGTTTAGTAGTTTCGTCACTAAGTTGCAGGAAAAGGAATTTGATTTGCAGGAGAGGTTAAACAGATTGGAGGTAGTATAAAATCACGTGGTTTACAAAGCTCCAGCAATCGGTTCGACAAACAAGAAACACGCTCCTCTTCATACCACTTTCACTTCGAACACTCAAAACCAACATCGAGTTGTGTCACTCCAGCTCCAATAAGTGTTCTTCCCAAGACCACTTCTTGCAAAAATGAGACCACCAAGGTCTTGAAAACTGATAACATTTGTTTGCATACTATTCAAGGAGTTGAGGAGGACATGGCGTTGGTTGCTATAGTTGTGAATTCGTATAACGATCTGTTGAATGGACGCATAGGTAACAGTCATTTGGAACAAGAAGACTATGATCAGATCGATGAGAATGAAATGAAAAAGATAGACATCCTCTGGGCTATGGGTAGTGTTATTCGCAGAGCGAAGATGTATCTTCAGAAGACTGGTGAGAAGAATTTGGGTGTCTCCAAGAACACCAAGTTTGGCTTCGACATGAATAAAGTTAGGTGCTTCAATTACAATGAGTTGGGAAACTTCAAGAGAAACTATAGCAAGCCGAATGTAAGACACGAATAATTATTGTACAGAGTGTAAATAGGGTACATAAAGTGTGGGCTGCATTGTGTATTTAAACAGAGGTCAGAACCTGCTCAGACACCTCTTGCGCGCCGCGCATGAGTAGGTGTGCGCACCGCGCACTGCTCCTGTGTACAGTTTTCTGCTTTTTAAATTAAAGTTTAATGAGGGGCATTCTTGTCTTTTTACTTGAGAACGAGTTTAGGGCTTTAGTGGCCAGTTGTGTGGTGGTTGAAACACATTCAACATCATCACCAACCACATCATCTCTCCCATTTAAAGTTCTAGAGTGAGAAACCCATTTGAGAGAGAGAAAGCTTAAATCAAGGAAGAAGAAGTTGATTTCGGGCCAAAGCGCGTGTATTAAAGTTGTTCATCTATCCACTAGCTATGTTTTGATTGTAGTGGTATGCCCTAACTTTGATTTCCTTACTTTAATTTATATAAGGGTTAGGGTTTGGGTAAATGGTGAACATCAAACCCATATTTGGTGATTTTGGGTGTTCTTGGGTAAGATTGAGTCATGAAGACTCAATAGTAACTAACCTAGGGTTTTAAAGTGTTAATTAGTGTTTATGAGTCTTAATTGGTTAGTTAATTACTAGCACACCTAGTTATTAAGTAAATGGGTGTTAGTTGGGTTAGTGGATGACCCGAAATGGGTGTGTTGACTTTAAAATGGTCAATTGGGAAATGATTGACCTAATTGGGAAAGAGGGGTATGAAATACCCCGATTTTGTAGTAGTTAGTGTTGTTGGACCTTAATCACTAGCTTTTAGTGATTAATGATGGTCTTGACCTTAAATGGAAGGTTTTGGTGTAAATGGGTGATTTAATGCATCAAGTCATTAAATGCACATGAGTAGGTTGTTGGTGTTTAGTCCAACTAGTTTGTGTGTTGATCGAGTACTTATTGTATTAGGTACTTTGCTTTGAAGCTTGCGGAAGTATAAAACCGTCACCGAATCGTTAAATTGAGTGGAATAATTTTGCGTATATGTATATGGCGTATTTATTTGTGTATGTTATGGTATAAACCAACGAGCCGGTAGTACCATAGCATGTATGTGATGAGTTTCATGATGTGAACCACGAGCCGGCAGCATCAAAGTGTGAACCACGAGCCGGTAGCACTATAAAATGAGGCGTGCACCACGTGCCGGTAGCGCCAAAGTGTGAACCACGAGCCGGTAGCACTATAAAGAAGTGAAACTCAAATGCGTAGTGGCGTGAACCAAGGATCCGATAGCGTCATAGCATTACGTATGGTGTGAACCACGAGCCGGTAGCACCATAGCGTTATGGTTAACCATATTATGTTGTTGGATATTGTTTAGCATGCTATATATATATATATATATATATATATATATATATATATATATATATATATATATATATATATATATATATATATATATATATATATATTGTGTTGAGTATATGCTAATGTGGTGTTGTGATAGTGTACGAGTTGTTAGCATTATGAGTATGACGGCATGCTATTTGAGTTATAATTTCGTATTAGGTATTTGGTGGGTGCGATTGCAAATAGATGGGTGATATATGTGTATGTATAATTATTGCACTCACTAAGCTTTGCTTACCCTCTCGTTGTTTACCTTTTTATAGGATCCGGCGTTGATAAGGGAAAGGGTACTCGTTTGGATTAGTGATCCCGCTTTGTTTGGATAGGAGACGCTTTTGGAAGTTTAGCTTTTGGAAGTTCGACCAATTTATGGGTAGTTTAACCCCAAACACCATGCTCGATGTGCCGTTTGGAAATTAAACTTTTGTGGTCGAAACTTATATTTGTACGAAACTCGTAATTCGGGACGATGTGGGCCCAACTATTTTTATTATTGAAACGTGTTAGTTTTACTTATATTGATGTGTTGTGAAAAGTGTTTTGTCTAAATATGTCGGGAAGTGGGAGAGCTTTTCATGTGTAAATGACAGTTTGATCAGAAACTGTCCGGGCATTCTGCGCGCCGCGCACAGGAAGGGCTGCGCGCCGCGCACCCTCCTGTATATATAAAAAAAAATTTGGTATGTTTTCGGTTGAATATTGGGTTGGGTTGTTACAAGTGGTATCAGAGCATGGTCTAAGGGATTTAGGTGACTTGAGATAGGTGCCTAGACTTAGACTTTATTGTGTATGCATTTTATGCGGGACTTGTAGGAGACGGGTCAGACCGGGAATGGTTAGTGCCCAGGTCTATGTGAACTAACCTTGTGCTAATTGTTTTGTGTTGTGTTTTTAATCATCAAGCGAGATAGATGTTGTACTAGCAAGTTAATGCGACGTGCTCGCGTAACAATGATTAGCTACCATTATTACGGGTTCAAGTCGTGTCAAGCAAGCGATGTATGACGATTGTTGAGCAAGATGGAGCGGTGTGGTATATTTTCGACTTGTCCTTCGTTTCGTTGTTTAACCTATTCCGTTTTGTAGAATGAAGATGAGAAATGGTCATGATACAGAAAATAGAGGCTCGAGCGAGGACTCCGAATTCACAGCCAAAGTTGAGGCCATCATTAAAAAGCAAAAAGTGGAATTTCTCGACGATGTCTGAAAAGTTTTCCAAGAATCGGTTGATGGGCAAGTAACCGAGTTAATCAATGAGCGAATGAATGCCGCGATCGAAGAGGCATTAGAAGCTAGAAACATTTATCCTCGGGGCGAAGGGGGTGATGGTAATGGTGGATATGGAAGGTGAGACTTCCATTACAAAAATTTCAAGGATGCTCAACCTCCTATGTTTAATGAGGTAAGGGATCTGTTGAAGAGTACATGTTGGATTTCCGACATCGAGGGGGCTTTCCGTACCGCAGAATGTCCTCCCGAGAAGAAGATGAGGTACGGTTCTAGCATGTTGCGTGAGGAGGCGAAGTTGTGGTGGGATGATGAAATTCAATTGTATGGGGAAGAGCAATGCATGAGCTTGTCGTGGGAAGAGTTTAAAAAGGAGTTCTTTATTGAATATCGAACTCAAGCCGATATAAACACAATCCAGGATGAGTAGCGCGATTTGCGACAAGGTTCGATGGACTTGGTTACTCTCAAGTCTACTTTCTTGTCAAAGACTCATTTTTTGTCCGGAGTACGTTGGTGATGACCGAATGTTGATGTTAGATTTCTATCGCACTTTAAACGATGAGTTGAAATGTAAGATTAGTCGGGGAATGGCTAAGTCTTTTGAAGAGTTATTTGAGTTGGCCCGGGATTTCGAACCGGAAGTTCCAAAAAAAGCGATTTCTCTTTCTCTAAGAGAAAATTTGAAGGTTCGAGTCATTCGAACTTTCAAACAAGAAGATCAAGAAGGGTTCCAAAAGTGTTAATAGCGTGAAGAAAGGTGGTTCTTTGAGTTATTGACCCACATGTTTTAATTGTAATCAAAAGGGGCACATGGCCCGTGATTGTACCAAGGCACCGAACAAACTCACTTGTTACAATTGTCAAAAGGAGGGGCATCGAAGGACGGAGTGTCCCGATTTGTATGGTGACCAAGTGAAGAAGTTAGAAAAAGCAG
Source organism: Rutidosis leptorrhynchoides (assembly GCF_046630445.1). Lineage (NCBI taxonomy): Eukaryota > Viridiplantae > Streptophyta > Magnoliopsida > Asterales > Asteraceae > Rutidosis > Rutidosis leptorrhynchoides. The sequence continues at coordinate 20,698,836 of NC_092341.1, read as the reverse complement.
CGGGTACAGCTAGGGGTCGCAACTACTTGATGACTAATGATGAAGCCAAACAATCCAATGAAGTTGTCTCAGGTACTTTCATGGTTAACTCTAATCCGGCAAGGATACTTTTTGATAGTGGTGCTAATTTGTCGTTCGTGTCTCCGAGATTTGTGCCTAAACTCAATAAACCGCTAGCTAAGTTAAGTCATCCGGTAGAAGTCGAAATAGCGGATGGTAAGACGGTGTTAGGGGTTGATGTTTGTAAAGATTGTAATGTTGTGTTTGGTTCCGAAACTTTTAAAATCAATCTTATCCCGATGACCTTGGGTGAGTTTGATATTGTTGTTGGTATGGATTGGCTCGATTGTTATAGAGCTGATATTGCATGTCATGAAAAGTCTATTCGTATGAAGATCCCAAGTGGGGGAGAGTTAATTATTCATGGCGAGAAACGTAGAAGACTTGTGCCATTATGCACTTATGCACGGGCACGTCATTTCCTTAGTGGTGGTGGCATGGCTTTTTTGCTCATGTAGTTGATACTCGTGAAGAGCCACCATCCATTCGTGAAATTCCGGTGGTTAATGAATTTGAAGACGTTTTTTCGGATGAGTTACTGGGTGTTCCGGCGGAAAGACAAGTTGAATTTCGCATTGAGTTGGTTCCGGGGGCTACTCCCATTGCTAAAACTCCCTATCGTTTAGCTCCAACGGAAATGTAAGAGTTGTTAAATCAAACCCAAGAGTTGCTTGAAAAGGGTTTTATTCGACCGAGTGCTTCGCCATGGGGCGCTCCGGTTTTATTCTTGAAAAAGAAAGATGGTAGCATTCGGATGTGCATCGATTATCGGGAGTTGAATAAAGTGTGATGACCCAGAAATTTCGACTAAATTTAAACTTAATCTTTGTATGATTAACATTTCCGACACGATAAGCAAAGTCTGTAAAACTGAATCTCAAAATTTTTGAATTACTTTTATATATTTAAATACCCTTCGGTTGTTTTCGACGATTCGCGAACAATTATATATAAATAGATACATATATACTATAACATGAAAAGGTAACAATGTATTAATTGTTTGATACCGTACATTAAACTTATTGGTTTAAATATCTATTCGAATGTATATGATAAGTTGAAATATTTATTATTAAAATTTATTTATAAATAACTTCCAATGTGTATTTAAAAACTGATTTATGTATATTAAAAAGATATATACATATATATAATAAACGATAGTAACATTCGTTTATTGATTCAATTGATATTTAGTTAAGTTAACTAAAGCGTTTAAGATGAACCAGTTAAACACTAATTTGTTACAGTGTTTTCAAATTGCCACATTACTCAAAATGCTACAGTGTTTTCGAAAATCACTATTTGCTACAGTGAAATTGACTTTGCTACAGTGAATTGCTACAGTAAAATTTGACTTTGCTACAGTAACTTTGCTACAGTAAAACACTATTATAAAAATGTGTTTTAACAAATAGCGAGACGATGATTTATAGAAGTAAATGACCAAAACACTCGAAAGTTTAAGATACACTTTGAGTGATATAATTAAGGGATAATTTAAGGCTATATTTTGACAAAGGTACGTGTCACGAAATGTAAAATGCAAGTTTTCTAAGCGTACGAAAATGCGTTCGAGAAACCGGAACCGGGACATAAGTCGAGTGATGACGTACGACTTATCGGACCAAAAATATCTAGTCTACTATGCACAAGAATAAAATATAATATATAAATAATTATATTAATTATTTATATATTTATATTTATTTTATATTATGTCGACAAGCTAGGAGCCAAAACAATGTGAGCTGTCCCTGGTCCTCATGCGAGTCGCATGGCCAGAAGGCCATTTCCATGCGAGTCGCATGACTCCAGATTCCAGGCCAGGTACTATAAATTCAGGTGTTTTGCTCGAATGAAAAATCAAACACACATACACAAATATATATTACTCCGTATAATATTTATTATTATTATTATTATTATTATTATTATTATTATTATTATTATTATTATTATTATTATTATTATTATTAAGATTATTATTAATCTTATTAATCTTATTATTAGTATTATTATTTTTGCGATACAAAAATAATAATGTACATAAAATATTACGACGGAGTGCTGTCCAAGTAATTTTCAAAATGAGTTTTCGAGCAAGCTAGAGCTAAGGAAATTATGGGTTATTGCCAAGGAGGTTATGGGTAATGTTCGGGGGTATTTTTTTTGTGAATCAAACCTCGTGTTTATCATCTCCGATGCGTCTACGTGCTTTCCTACAATATTGTATATCAATATTTAACTGTGAGTTCATTTGATTCCCTTTTACTCTTTATATTTTTGGGACTGAGAATACATGCGCTATTTTTACAACTGCTTTATTAAATGCTTTTGAAATATATTTTTAACTGCGAATACATGCAAATGCTTTATTAACCGATATACAATATTTATATGCGTGAGTTTCATAAGATCCCTTTTACTCTCTACATTTTTGGGCTGAGAATACATGCAAATGCTTTATTAACCGATATACAATATTTATATGCGTGAGTTTCATTGATCCCTTTTTAATTGCTTTTGCAATCTATATTTTTGGGCTGAGAATACATGCACTTTATTTTAAACGCAATGGATACAAGTACATACTAAATTCTACACTGAGTTTGAACCGAAAATCCCTTAACTTTGGTAACTAGTAACTGCCAGTTATAAGAACTGGTGGGCGCGAGTAGTAGTATATGGATCCATAGGGCTTGACATCCCCGTTCGAGCTAGAGCGCTAGCCTTTTAACGGACGTATGCTATTTGAGAAGCGTACACGTTGGTTTGCGTGTATTATTAAGATGATTATACAGAGGGTACAAATTATATAAACGTTAAAGTTTAGTTACCAGGGTGCTCAATTTTGTAGAACCGATTGATAAACGTTTCGGATGAAACAACTGAAATCTTGTGGTCCACCTTTTATTTAAAACATAATGATAAACGTTTTGAATGAAACAACTGAACTTTTGTAATCCACATTGATATACGGATTATGTGTAATATTAAAACTATGAACTCACCAACCTTTGTGTTGACACTTGAAGCATGTTTATTCTCAGGTTTCTAGAAGTCTTCCGCTGTTTGCTCATACGTGATACAAGTTATGTGCTTGGAGTCATACATGCTATATACAAGAAACTTGCATTCATCAAACCATTACCATGTATCTTATTTTGACTGTATTGTCAACAGATGTATTATTGTAAACCATTTAAATGGTGATTGTCTATACGTAGGAATCATCAGATGTAAAAAAACCTGGAATTTATATATTCATTTATGAAATACCTTTTCAAACGAATGCAATGTTACAAAACGTATCACATAGAGGTCAAATACCTCGCAATGAAATCAATGAATGACGTGTTCATCCATATGGATTTGGAGCGATCGTCACATAAAGGGACGATCAAGAATCGTTATCCATTGCCTCGGATTGACGATTTGTTTGATCAACTCCAAGGCGCGACGTATTTTTCTAAAATTGACTTACGATCCGGCTATCACCAAATGCGGGTTCATGAGGAAGATATTGAGAAAACAGCCTTTCAAGCGCGTTACGGGCATTTTGAGTTTGTAGTTATGCCTTTTGGTCTTACGAATGCAACGGCGGCATTCATGGATCTTATGAACCTAGTGTGCCAACCTATGTTGGACAAGTCGGTAATTGTGTTCATTGATGACATACTTGTCTATTCGAAAAGTATGAAAGAACATGAACGTCATTTGCGTGAAGTATTGAAGATGTTACGAAAGGAGAAGTTGTATGCTAAATTCTCCAAATGTAAATTTTGGCTAAGGGAAGTTCAATTCCTTGGTCATTGTGGCGACCCGAAAATTTCTGACCAAATTTAAACTTTATCTTTAAATGATTTAATGTTTTCGACACGATAAGCAAAGTCTGTAATGTTGAGTCTCAAATTTTAGAACTATATTCATGTAATCAATTATTCTTTGACTGTTCTCGAAGATTCACGAACAATATATATATATATATATATATATATATATATATATATATGATTTCAAGTTATTTAGTAAACAATAGTAACATTCGATTATTGATTCGATTGATATTTAGATAAGTTAACTAAAACGTTTAAGATGAACCAGTAAAACACTGATTTGCTACAGTATTTTCGAATTGCTACAGTACCCGAAAAGCTACAGTGTTTTTGAAAATCACTATTTGCTACAGTAAAAAACTATGCTACAGTAACTTTGCTACAGTAAACACTATTTCAAAAATGAAAATGTATATATGTATATGTATATACTACGAGACGATGATTTATAGAAGCAAATAACCAAAACACTTAATTGATTAAAGCTACACTTCGAGTGACATAGTTTATCAATGATTAAGTTTAATTTTTGATAAAGGTACACGTTGCGTAACGAAAAGTACTAGTTTTCTAAGCGTACGAAAATGCATTCGAGAAACCAGAACTGGGACATAAGTCGAGTGTCAACGTACAAGTCTTTGGAACTAAATTTACAAGTCAACGTTGCACGAGAATATAATATAATATATAATTAATTAATATAAATTATATATATTATATATTAATAAATAAATATGTCGACGAGGAAGAGTTAAAAATTTGTGAGCTGGATTCATAGGCCATGCAATCGCATGGCCAGCACCCTTTGAACCCATGTGATCGCATGGGGTGGAAATGGGTGAAAGGTCCTATAAAACATTCGCATGCGATCACTGGTTTTCGAGCGGGATAAAGCTAAAGAAACTATGTGTTATAGCTATGGAGGTTATGGGTAATGTTCGTGGGTATTGTTTGCAAATCAAACCTAGTGTTTATCATCTGTGTTACGTCTACGTACTTTCCTGCAATATTGAATCACAATATTGATACGTGAGCATTCATATCTTATCTTTTATATATTAATTGTGTATCCATGTCTAGTGCTCGAGTATATATGTTTATGCATGCTTGTATGCTAAATTTCGTCATTAAACAGTTTATGATGAATCACGAATCACGAATTAAATACATATATTACTGATAAAAGGTATATGATATGCATGTTTTTGGAAAGCTGGCGAAAAATAAATAACTTTTCATTTAGAAATAGCGTAATTTCGATGAACGAATTAAAAGATATGGTCAATTGAATTATGATTGACGTTAATTGGAATTGCTTTTGAATCTGCAATTAATATTTAAACAACTTGTTTGTAAGATTGATAAATTGGATTTTTGAATATTACCAGCCGAGTAAATGAATCCTTATATAAGGCACGTCTCCTTTTGTTGAACTATTGTCAAAATTGACTTTTTGAAACGGCTTTGGATAACTTTTGTATGTCGATCTCAAGCATTAGAATTGTGATACACTATGACCTGACCTAGCTTGATAGACATTTATTGACCAACATATGTTCTCTAGGTTGAGATCTACGGTTATTTGGTATTCCGAGTTTCGGTCACATTTTAGTGAACGACTTTATGTGCTGCTAAGGTGAGTTTCATATGCTCCCTTTTTAATTGCTTTTGCAATCTATATTTTTGGGCTGAGAATACATGCACTTTATTTTAAACACAATGGACACAAGTACATACTAAATTCTACACCGAGTTTGAACCAAAAATCCCTTAGCTTTGGTAACTAGTAACTGCCGGTTATAAGAACTGGTGGGCGCGAGTAGTTTTATATGGATCCATAGGGCTTGATATCCCCGTCCGAGCTAGAGCGCTAGCCTTTTAACGGACGTATGCTATTTGAGAAGCGTACACGTTGGTTTGCGTGTATTATTAAGATGATTATACAAAGGGTTCAAATTATATATACGTTAAGTTTAGTTACCAGGGTGCTCAATCTTGTAGAATATTTTGATAAATGTTTCTGGATGAAACAACTGAAATCTTGTGATCCACCTTTATGTACAGATTATGCAAAACATTAAAACTATGAACTCACCAACCTTTGTGTTGACACTTGTTAGCATGTTTATTCTCAGGTTCCCTAGAAGTCTTCCGCTGTTTGCTTATATGTTAGACAAGCTATGTGCACGGAGTCTTACATGGCATATTTTTCAAGGAAACGTTGCATTCACCAAAGCATCACCATGTATCTTATTTTAACTGCATTGTCAACGGAAGTACTATTGTAAACTATTATTTATGGTGATTGTTTATATGTAGAAATCATCAGATGTCGAAAACCTTTGATTTAAATATTCATTTATGGTGTGCCTTTTCAAAAGAATGCAATGTTTATAAAACGTATCATATAGAGGTCAAATACCTCGCAATGAAATTGATGAATGACGTGTTCGTCCATATGGATTTGGAGCGATCATCACAGTCATATTGTGAACAAGGAAGGTATTTAAGTGGATCCGGGGAAGATAGAGATGGTGAAGAGTTGGGAACGACCGACTACGCCTACGGAAATCCGAAGTTTTCTCGGATTGGCCGGTTATTATTGTCGGTTTATCCAAGACTTTTCTAAAATCGCTTCTCCATTGACGAAGTTGACGAGGAAGAACGTGAGATTCAATTGGGAGAACGAGCAAGAAATTGCTTTTCAATTGTTAAAAAAGAAATTGTGTCAAGCTCCGGTCTTGGTGTTTGATAATGCTAAAAACGAACATATATTTCATAGCATTATCCTTCAAGAAAGACAAGCTTTTAGTTGCAATTGTTCTATTTACAAGTGATATTAGTTTAAATAATAAAAGGTGAAGACAAAAGACAGATTCGACGATTTGAAGACGCAAACGACCAAAACGCTAAAAAGTACAAAGTACAATCCAAGTGGTTCAAATTATTGATGAGAAACGTCTAAAAATTACCAGAGTACAAGCCGTGAAACGCAAAGTACAATATATTAAATCGTACGAAAGGACGTTCTAAAATCCAAAACCAAGACATGAACCAACTATCAACGCGCGACGCAACGGGCCTAAAATTACAAGTCAACTATGCACATAAATATAATATAATATATATAATTATATAAAATTATATATATTATATTATATTATTAAAAACCGTTGGCAAACAAGAAGACAAGTGATTGTGAGCTGGATCAGGAGGCCATGCGATCGCATGGCCTGGGTACCTTAAACCCATGCGATCGCATGAGCCCAGATATGTGGTCAAGTTCTATAAATTGCAACGAATTCTGGCCAGTTGACACACACCTTCATCAACTGATACTCACACTCTCTTAATATATTTATATTTTATAATTATAATTTTAATATTAAGTTAATAATAATAATAAGGTTATAGTGTTGAATGTTTTAAGGTTTTGTAAGTCGAAACTCTATCCGTGTAACGCTATGCAATTAATAATCATTGTAAGTTATGTTCAACCTTTTTAAATTAATGTCTCGTAGCTAAGTTATTATTATGCTTATTTAAGCCGAAGTAATCGTGATGTTGGACTAAATATTAAGATTGGGTTATTAGGCTATGGACCATAATTGGGGTTTGGACAAAAGACCGACACTTGTGAAAATTGGACTATGGGCTATTAATGAGCTTTATATTTGGTTAACTAAATGATATCTTGTTAATTTAATATAGAGATTTACAACTTGACGTATTTATATATAACCACATACGCTTGATCGGGTACGGTAGGCGGGATATTTATAAATACTAATAATTGTTCATTTGACTGGACACTGGGATGGATTAATAGTCAATGGACTCATTAAAACAGGGGTGGATTACATTCAAGGAAAATTGGTGTAATTGTTAATAAAGTATTAAAATCTTGGGTTACACGCAGTCGATAACCTGGTGTAATCGTTAACAATGTATTAAAACCTTATTACGGTTTAAATCCCCAATTAGTTGGAATATTTGACTTCGGGTATAAGGTTAATTTGGCGAAAACCCTCGCACTTTATAATTATGACCGATGGACTATTGTGGACAAAACCAGATAGACTTATCAAATAAACCAGGACAAAGGACAAGTAACCCAGGGTAATAAATTAAAATCACCACGTCAAACATCATGATTACAGAAGTTTAAATAAGCATAATTCTTTTATTTTATATTTCATCGCACTTTTATTTATCGTCATTTTATTTATCGTACTTTTATTTTATTGCACTTTTAATTATCGTACTTTTGTTTTATCGCATTTTTATTTATCGTCATTTACTTTACGCTTTAAATTAAGTTAATATTTTGCATTAGGACTTAAAATTGACAAACCGGTCATTAAACGGTAAAACCCCCCTTTTGTAAAAATAATAATAATAATACTTATATATATATATATATACACACACACACACACAAATATAGTTAATAAAAATATAGCGTTAAACTTAGTTGTATCCCTGTGGAACGAACCGGACCTACTAAAAACTACACTACTCTACGATTAGGTACACTGCCTATAAGTGTTGTAGCGAGGTTTAGGTATATCCCATTCTATAAATAAATAAATAACTTATGTAAATTGTATCGTATTTAATAGTATTTCATAGTAAAATATAATCTTTTTCGTACTACACCTCGCACACATCATAGTATTTTTGGCGCCACTGCAGGGGAAAAATCACGCCGAAGCGAAACGCTATAAAAAAATTTAAGCTATTTTTGTAAAAATATATTTATATAATTTTTAAATATTAAAAAAAAATCAAAATATAAATATATATATATATATATATATATAAATATAAATATATATATATATATATATATATATATATTTTTAAATAAAAAAGTTTTTATTTTTTTAGTTACAAAAACTAATAAGTAATTTTTAAAATATAAATTTTATTTAAATTATATTTTATATAAATTAAAAATCAGAAATAGAGTTAAAACAGAAAATTTAAAAAAAAAAAAATTAAATCTGAAACTGCCCGAATTTGAACCTGCAATCAATCTGAGTCTGCAAAGTCCGCAGTCGCGGAGCTTTTCTGGCATAAACATACCGCAGTCACGGAGCCGTCCCAGACTGCAACCTTGTACGCATTAATTACGATTTTAGGGTTTTAATTAATTATAATTATTATTATTAAACCTAATTAGGGTTTTAATTTAATATATTTAGTTTAGTTTAATTATAATTTGTTATTATTAGTTTTAATTTGTTTAATAAATTAATACTTTTATAAAATAATAATATAAAAATAATTTTTTTATAAAATTAAGTAATTTTATCATTTTTTGTTTCTTTTTATAAATTGTATATTTTTATCGTTTAATTCGTAAATTGTATATTTATCATTCGTAATTAGTTTTAACTTAGTCTTTGCCGTAGTTATTTTATATTTCTAGATTTTTAGGCTTTGCCGTAAAATCTCTTAAGTGCTTTTTCTTTTAATTAAGATTTAGGCGCTCTAGAATTTTGCGACGCAGTTTATAGATTGTAGTGCCTAATTAAGTTATTGCCGTTTTGGATATAGAATTCCCTTTAAGCTTTAATACCTTTAGATGCAAGTTTTAATATTTAGTTTTTAGACTTTTAAGTTTCGACACTTTACGTTCTTATTATTATTTTTCGACTTTTTGTTTTTCTGACGTTTGTTTTTCGACGCGCTTTTTCTTTTTCATTTCTACGCTCTAGTTTTTAGGACCTAGAATTTTCTATATTTTCTTTAAATTTCGACGAAAAATTATTTTAAGCAGTTAAATTGATAGACATCCAAAATTTTCTGGTTCGTAGTAATAGTTAGATTTGTTAGTGGCGAGTTGTGGGCTTCCGATTTATAGGGTCCTGGCTACCTGCTGCATCTCTTGGCTATTCGAAACGTCGGCAAAATCAAAAAAGTCTATTAATTTGATAACTTATATAATTTTTATCTTTATAACTAATAGGATATTCAGTGAATGCACCGAGCAAAACGTTCACCACCTTTCATACGTTCACCACCTGTAACTCGATCAAGACATCTTGCTAATATTGTCGCCGTTGATTTTTCTTTAGAATCATCATCAAGTCGACCAAGTACTCCAATTCAAATATCTGATATTCTATTTTTTGAACCCGACTTCACAATTGAGAACCCGGAGGATATTCAAGGACAATTCAGAGATCCTGAACCACTAATCATTCCTCCTGAACCACAAATCATACAACCAGAGATTGTCGAGGAAGAAACCATTAAATCAGAATCATCTAGTGATTCAGATTCAACAAATTCAATCATGGAAAATCCGGAACCTCTAAGTATGGAAGACCGAATGAGAGCTACACGCACGGGCCAAGGTCATGCCATTAGTTAACGAGACATTAATGCGCTAGATTATGAAATCAAAGGACAAATCCTACACATGGTAACTAATCAATGCCAATTTAGTGGTACACCAAAAGAAGATCCAAACGAACATCTTCGAACCTTTAATAGAATTTGTACTCTATTTAAAATCAGAGAAGTTGAGGATGAACAGATCTATCTCATGTTATTTCCCTGGACTTTAAAGGAAGAAGCCAAAGATTGGTTAGAATCGTTAGCTGAAGGGGCGATTGACACATGGGATGTTTTAGTTGAGAAATTTCTTAAAAGATTCTTTCGGGCATCTAAAGCCTTGAGACTTCAAGGAGAAATTGTTACGTTCACGCAAAAGCCAAATGAAACATTATATGAGGTGTGGACAAGATTCAGAAAGTTGTTGAGAGGATGTCCTCAACATGGTTTAGATACTTTTCAAATAGTGCAAATATTCTACCAAGGATGAGACGTTGCTACACGAAAAGATATCGACACAGCAGCTGGTGGTTCCATTATGAAGAAAACCGCAGCTGAAGCTCACAAAATTATTGATAACACAGCCTCCCACTCACATGAGTGGCATCAAGAAAAAGATATTTTTCGTTCATCTAAAGTGGCTAGAGCCTATTCTAGCCATGACTTTGATTCCATTTCCGCAAAGTTAGACGTTTTTGAAAGACGAATGGAGAAGATGACTAAGGATATTCAAGCAATACGAATTAGTTGTGAGCAGTGTGGAGGACCACATTTGACAAAAGATTGTCTCAGTATTGAACAAACAATGGAACAAAGAGAGAATGTTTCATACATGAACCAAAGGCCTGGAAATAATTATCAGAATAATTATCAACCACCAAGACCAAACTACAATTAAAATCAGAATTATAACCAAAATGTTCCATACAACAACCAACAAGGTCCTAGCAATCAACAAGTATCTAATAATACTTACAACCAACAAAGACCTATTTTTCCAAATAAACCACAAACCGATGATAAAAAGCCAATTTTAAAAAAAATTGAGGTCGAAGCTAGTTGAATCTCAAACTCAATTTTTCACATCTCAGAAACAAACGAATGAACAAAATGCCCAAGCATTTAGAAATCAACAAGCTTCAATTCAAAATTTGGAACAAGAAGTGAGTAACCTAGCAAGGTTGATAGGTGAAAGAAAACCAGGGAGTCTACCTAGTGATACAAATGCTAAACCCCGAAATGAAATAGCTAAAGCCATTACAACAAGAAGTGGTATTACACTTAAACCACCTGAAATACCTGTAATTTCTGATGACTCTATTCCTACTACACAGGCACCACAGCCTGAGCAAGATAAGGAAACATAACCGGTAGTTGAAAAGGTTAATGAAGATAACACAGTTTAGGTAAATCCTTATGTTAAACCATACCAACCACCGCTTCCTTACCCGAGTAAAATGAGAAAAGAAAGGCTTGAAGCCAAGCAATTCAAATTCTTGGATATGTTTAAACAAATAAATGTCAATCTTCCTTTCATTGATGTGATTTCAGGAATGCCAAGATATGCTAAATTCCTGAAAGATCTAATCACAAATAAAAAGAAAATGGAAGAACTCTCGGTTGTTACAATGAATGCTAATTGTTCTGCAGTGCTGTTGAATAAACTACCAGAAAAATTATCAGATCCAGGAAGTTTCACAATTCCATGTTTTCTGGGTAGTCTTAGTTCAATAGAAGCATTGGCAGACTTAGGTGCTAGTATAAATTTAATGTCGTATTCACTATACGCTAAACTAGACCTCGGAGAATTGAAACCAACACGAATAAGCATACAACTAGCCGATCGATCAGTAAAATATCCTAGAGGGATAATGGAGAACATGCTAGTTAAAGTTGGTACTTTAGTATTTCCAGTAGACTTTGTTATTCTGGACATGGAAGAAGATTCCCGAGTTCCTCTCATATTAGGAAGACCATTCTTAAACACGGCTAAAGCAATAATAGACGTGTTCGGTAAGAAACTGACCCTAAGTATATAGGATGAGAATGTTACCTTTTCAGTTGATAGAGCCATGCAACAACCGCAATCTGCAGATGATACATGTTATTATATTCAAACTATAGATTCACATGCAGAATTGTTACAAGAATTTCCAGAATTACAAGGAACAGGAGAATGTTCTTTAGGAGAAGGAACTGTACCAATTGATGAAGCTGAAATGTTAGCCACACTTATGGCTAATGAATACGAACCAATAACATAAGAACTTCAAATGCTAAAAGAGGAAGACAGATATCGATACAAATCATCGATAGAAGAACCACCGATATTAGAGTTAAAGCCACTTCCAAACCATTTGGAATACGCTTATTTACATGGTGAATCTGAATTACTTGTAATAATATCGTCTTCTCTTACGGAAAATGAAAAATCTCAACTCATTTCTGTGCTAAAAGCTCATAAACCAGCTATTGCATGGAAGATTCATGACATTAAAGGAATAAGTCCTTCGTATTGCACACATAAAATCGTTATAGAAGAAGGTCATAAAACATATGTGCAACGCCAACGAAGACTAAATCCTAATATGCAAGATGTTGTTAAGAAAGGAATTATTAAACTGTTAGATGCTGGTTTAATTTATCCAATCTTTGATAGTCCATGGGTAAGCCCAGTTCAATGTGTACCTAAGAAGGGTGGCATGACTGTCATCACAAATGAAAACGATGAGCTTATTCCTACTAGGACTGTAACAGGATGGTGTGTCTGTATTGATTATAGAAAATTAAACGACGCCACCAGAAAAGATCACTTTCCCTTACCTTTCATTAATCAAATGTTAGAAAGGTTAGCTGGGAACAATTACTATTGTTTTCTTGACGGTTTCTCCGGATACTTTCAAATTCCAATCGAACCCGAGGACCAAGAGAAAACCACCTTCACGTGCCGTTATGGTACTTTTGCTTACAAACGCATGCCATTTGGACTTTGCAACGCCCCTGCAACCTTTCAAAGGTGCATGATGGCGATTTTTCATGACATGATAGAGGAATGCATGGAAGTTTTCATGGATGACTTTTCAATCTTCGGTGATACTTTTGAAACATGTCTAGTTAATCTTGAACGAATGCTTATTAGATGCGAGCAATCAAATCTAGTACTTAATTGGGAGATATGCCATTTCATGGTTAGAGAAGGCATCGTTCTTGGTCATAAAATTTCAAAGGAAGGAATTGAAGTGGATAGAGCTAAAGTAGATGTAATTGCTAAACTTCCATGTTAACACCTATTTCCTTATGATGTAAGGCTTAGTGTATCAATACAATACTAGAAGTACCTAGCTAAGAGTGGGGGAGTGTTGCCGATTGATGTTTACTCTCGAGAAATAATCCCTGCAGACCCGGTTCACAAGTATAGAAACTTGTGGGGTAGCTTAATCAATCTGTGTTCGCTGAGCGTTAACCTATTTTCCGGATGACTTCTAGTGAGAGAAAGTACTGAGAGAGAGAGAGAGATGAATCCTCTACTCGCAAGTTGTTAGAGTGTCTGAATGTGTAAAATGATGACCCAAGGGGTCTATTTATAGTGATATATCCACCGGATTGTTCGGGGACACGTGTCAGATGATGATATGTTCTGTTATTTGTGATCCAAAATATGCACTGGATGTGACGTTCTCCGGTCAGGGCTTAAGCGCTAGGCGGCCTTCAGGGCTTATGCATGACGGAAGTAGCCTGCACAGCGGAGAACGCTTGATGGACATTTTCACAAAACCATTGTTCTCAGTGTTTCTGATGCTAATTTCATGCGAATATTATGCCTTTATGTGTGTATACGATAGGATACACCATTAAGTCCCCCCAGTTTAATGACTTAAGCATTTGAAAAAGGGTTAAGTTGTTAAACTTTTGCTAACATATCCCAAACAAGTCTTCTCACGTCCCATTTGCATCGTGGAAAATGTTGCAGGCATTAATGACAGTCGAATTTTTACTGACTTTGTGATGATTGTTTTTACATGGCTATGACACCCCACGCACCTCCAGCTGTAAAAAGCGTTTCTTTGTATTCGACTTTTAAACTTGTCCATACATGTGTCACGATCGTGTCCATAAAAAATACATTGATTAATCTCTATATAAACCGTCATAACCTTTTACCTTCACTTTTTTACTTTTGCTCAAGATCCAAAACGCACATTTCTGCACAAATCTTCATCGATTTCTTCAAGCTTTACTTTCAACTTTTTAAGGTTTTTCATCTTTCAAGGTCAGTTGCACTTTACCTCGCTATTATTTCTTATTCACTTTTTCTGTTCATATTATTACCATGGCTTCTGTGTCGAGTACTGGCCAAGAGAACGTTGAGCTTTCTTCTTCAGAAACAACCAACCTTCCTGAGGTTATCACGATAGCGTCATCGTTATCTGAGAGTCATTTTGACGGCTTGAAGATTTCCTTTCATCATTTAAACCAATATAACCCTATTCTTCCTACTAATAGGCAAACGACCAACAAACCTCCTGCCGGAAAAATTACGTTGTATGCTTTACAACTTACTCACGGCAATCTCTGTGTTCCTCTTAATTAATTTCTTCTCCGCATTCTTAGATATTTTAGAGCCTGTCTGAGTCAGATTCATCCCCATGGCCTTCAAAAAATTATACTTTTTGAGATGTATTGCAATGCCAGCAATATAAAACCACACCTTAAGGTTTTTATTTCTCTCTTTAGAATTCGAACGATTAGCCACTGTTGGCTTACCATTGATAACAATCCAAAGACACATTTTGTTGGTACTAATAAAGTGTCAAACTTGAAAGGCTGGAAAAGTCCATTTTTCTTTGTTGATGAGATAGTAATTTAAGGAAGAGTATTCCGTTGCTCGGAAATAGAAGTCCATAGATGCCGGCGTAGGAAAGGCTGTTAAGGTAACCGACGCAGAGAGACGAATAGTGAATCTTCTTAAAGAGCTTCGCCTTCCACCCAGATCATATGAAAAGTATGAGGGAATTCTTGTTCGGTGTAAAGTGAGCCAAGAATGGCTGAGTACTTCTGTGCCAGTACTCCACCAGAAAAACCAGGGTAGGATGTGTTATGATCATCCTAATATATATACATGTCTGTCTATTTTATGCCAATATTACTTATATTGCTATATTTTTGCCTTTGTTTAATTTTTGCAGAACAAAAAGAGATGCTTGTCCGTTCTGCCATCCTGTCCCTCGATCTTGAGGATGATGTTGAGATCACTGTTCGTGACAAAACTCCTGCCGAGCTAGAGGCAGAAAGAGTTGAAGCTGAGGTTAAGGCTGCTGCTGCCAATGCTGAAAAAGTGGGAGAAAGCAGCGGTAGTAGCTCAGACAGTGAGTCTGAGCGAACTGATACTGAACGGACGGCAGAGGACACCACCGCTGAGCAAATAACAACAGGCTCGGTTGATATTACTGGTGAAATGCTCCCCAGCCCTCCTCCAATAAAAAAGACACGCAAGAAGAGTATAGGCTCTAAGGGGGCAAAAAGTGCTGAGGGAAGCCCTAAGTCAAAACGCAGAAGAAGTATGCCTATATTGCCCTTTCTTGATATTGCATATTCTTTGCTCATAACTGTTATGTTTGCTAACTTATTTACGTTAGTGGTTTTAGCAGATTCTGTTGATAGCCAAGGAAAGGCTGCTGAAGGTGGTGAGCAGAGGACGGTGGAGAACCTCGAAAGTCAAGAGGATGAAATTTTGAAAACTCCTGACCGGAATTTCACCCCATTTAATGAAGCTAAATTCCAGGAGCTGAGGCTGGAAGGCGAATCTTTTTATCATTCTCCACCTCCCAGTACCACTATCCCTGCTGTTACATCATCAAATGTTCCTGAACCACCAAATCCTGCTCATTTGGGCGCGCTGCAGGCATTTATTGATAACCCTGCCACTAAGTGCAATGATCTTTTGACTCTTCTTCAGGTACCAATAATAAAACAACTTGTGCTAGAAATTTATTTATGTGAATTATTGATTTTTATCATAACATTCTTCTTTTACAGGGTTGTGCTATCCCTGAGCTAAATCCCCACTTTGCCGCTCTCCGTTCTGAATAACTTAGGCAGTCAACTGCTGCATTTGCTATATTGTTCATTAATCATCTCAGGAATGCTCTTCAATTGCAGCAGCATCAAGTGTCTATTCTTGCATTAGCCCGTACTGAAATGGCTGAAGTTGCAAATGCTCGCAAAAGAGCTATTGAGGCTGAAGTCACAAAACAGCACTCAAGAAGCATTAAAGGCTAGAGAAGTTGAGTTTAAAAGTGCTCAAGATGCTGATGTTACTCTACAAGAGGAGAAGGATAGAGTGGTGGAAGCTGAAAGGAAGAAGGTTGAGGAAGAGAAGATGAAGGTTAACGATCTGGAGAATCAGTTGAATGCTGAAAAAGAAAAGTCTTCTAAACTTCTCCGCAGGGCAGAGGCTGGTGAGGGTAACTTTGCTGAGTTGAAGAAGGGTATACCTGGGTTGATAGCTAAGGTTCTTGGATCCCATCTTGTTGGGACTCCTTATAATAACTATGTTGATGCTGTTATCACCCATTCTATTTCTGATGTTACCGACAAGGTAACTAAACGCCTTGCCCCAAACCAGTCTCTTCCACCTACCATTGCTAATCTGATGCATCCTGTAACTCTGGAAAGAGTCAATGAGACAAAGGACAACTGATAAACCTCAAGATTGATGTGTTCGATGATGTGTGCAGTAGGGAAGAATCATCCACCAAGGATGTCCTTGATGTGAAGTTTACATGAATTTTGTAACAATTTCTGAACAGTGTCTGTAATAAACCTTTCTACTTTTTATGCTAATAACACATGCTACTTTTATGATGATATTTGTCTTTATGCTTATTACAAATATTTTGATGTTTTCTTGCTAAAATAAATCTACCGTGCACTAAGCATATGATAGATTTTCCATGTATAATTGCATATTGCATAACTGAATAAGACATATTGAAAAGTGTTTGATGTAATTCTTATGAAGATGCTTTGCATTGTTAAATTTTTCTGAATTAATAACATATCGAATATTGAAATTTTACTTTTACAAGTATCATGCCTTCAAATAATTTGCAGGACATTAAAGTCCATTATATGCTTTCCGTCATAAAATTAATGAGGAATAGTTATGAAGTATTTTTGAAGAGTGGTTATGAATGAATAACCTTTCCGCCATACGCCTTCCGTCATAAAGTTTATGGGGAAGAGTTGTGAAATATTTTGGCCTTCATATATTGGAAGAACTTCATTCGTTATATGAAGTAAGTTTTTATAATGTTTGTCATGACAAGTATCTAGTTTTTCATTTTGCCTCGGTGCGTTCTAGTAAAACTTTAACGTTTTCTAGCCGATCCCTTGTGCCTTTTGTTGGCCGGCAAAAGAGCATCCGCCATCGAAAGTATTAAAATACTCTCCTTCTGTGGGCAGGATATAAATGCAATGTTTTACATTTGTCATAGGCAGCACTTTGCATAAGAAAAACATAAAATTTTATTAACTGATAGTGAGCAGTACATAAACAAATCATGATGAATTTAGGTGGATCAGGCCTAATTAGTACATTATGATAGTTTGATGTATGTCATTGTAAACATAGGCATTGTAGCATAACTACAATAACGTAGAGTGAAATGATAAACTTTGCTCTTCATAAAATGCTGAAATTTGTTCTTCATACGCCAAGCGCCCAGCGCTATCAGGGTTGAATATTTGATCATGGTATAAAAAATTCTTGAACTTCATCATCTCTAAACAATCAATTACGCCTTCTCTGATTGACCCTGTCCTCTGGCAAATTTGCAAATGTAGATCGTTCCCTAGTTGGGGCTACATACTCTGAATGTATGGCAGCCACTCCGTTAGGAGTTGGGAATCTGATCTCTGCATGAGCAGTGGATGTTATTGCTCCAAATTTAGCCAATGCTGTCCTTCCAAAAAGGACAATAAATCGAGAAGTGCCTTCCAAAATAGTAAAATCAATTATTTCGGTTCTCAACAATGGAAATGTCCCCATAACAACCTCCAAATGAATTCGCCCCATGGCGTTCACCGGTGCTCCTGTCAATCCTGAAACTTTCAGACTTGTCCCTATCCTGCACGTGCCTTGGGAAAGTTCTCAAACAATGCCAATAAATGATGTCAGCCTCACTGCCTGTATCTATGTAGATACGGCTAATGAACTTATTAGCAATTTCTGCTGATATGACCACTGGCTGGACGGATAAAGTCCAACTTTGAATTGGTTGACAGATGATTGGAGCATGTCTTCAGCTGTCCACATTATTGTTTGACTGCTCACCGTCTTCATAACAACTATCATTAAACCACACCATCTTAATTACTACATCTGGAGTTGGTTCACGCTCCGCTATCCGGTCTCCATACTTGTTTCTGTTATCTCTTCCGCCATGTTCTTCCCTTCTTCTGTTCTCACCCCGAAGACCTCTTCCACCATCATTTTTCTGCCATGCAAATTTCTTACGAGGATCATTTCTCCTGTATTGCTTCCTTGGCAGCAAGTGATTTAATTCCCCTACCTTGATCTTTGCGATGATTTCTCTCATCAAAGATTTGCAATTATCTGTGTCATGACCCCATGTCTCATGAAAGTCACACCATAACTCACTCCTTGGACCATCTCTTTCCTCCATAGGTGCTGGAGGATTGAAAGCAGTCCGGATGGGTTCAGTGAAAAGAATCTCCTTGGGAGTTTTGGCTAACGCCATTATCAATGGATGTCTCTCTAGGGGCCTCCTGTTGTGATGAAAATCATTGGGATGATTATTGCCTCTCCATCCGCCATTGGAATTGTCATCTCAAAGTACCGTCCTCCGTTGTTCGGTTTGGAACTACTGCTGCTACCATCAAACTTGCTTGGGCCTCGTTCGCCAGCTCGAACATGCTTTTGTGCAACTTCCAATGCCTGGTACAGAGTTTTTGGCAGGTCATACCTCAACGTATGAACAAGTGCACTAAACTTTCGCTGATCCAAACTGAAAATGAAACCAGATACTAGCTGTGACTCTGGACAATCAGGTATTTTTTTGTGCTTCAAGCGTGTATCTCTTCATGAAATTATTCAAGGACTCATTATGATGCATCGTTATCTCATGTGCATCAAGATGTGTCAAAGTGTAGCTACGAAGATTTTGATACTGCATAACAAACTTTGCACGAAGATCCAAATAACTTGTAATACTCCTTGATGGTAAGCTAACAAACCATTCCCTTGCCATTTTCTGCAACACCATTGGAAACATATGACAAGCTACCTCGTCATCCCAATGCTGCAACCTCATTGCACCCTCAAACATGGTAAGAAAATCTTCAGGATCTGTAGTGCCATCATAAACTCCAATTGCCGGTATGCCAAGATTCCTGGACAACGGATAGTTAGCAATTCGATCAATGAAGCATTGAGTGGACTCTGCCATAGCTGGTGGCTTTGTAGTTTGCTCTCCAGTTATTAAAGCGAAAAAATTATCCACAGCCACAGCACGAACGACAGGCTGTGCTAAGCGTTGCTTATACTTTGCTGGAGCTGTCTGCTTAAGGATTCCGTTTAAAAGTAATACTGCCTTCTTCTCAGACATGAACTCCTCTTTCTCATTATTCTCTTCTTCAGAATCAATGCCAATATAGTTCAACTCATCATCATCTTCAGAATCATTAATAAGGTTGCTCAACTTGTCCAGTATTTTTAATAACTTGTATTTTGACATAGACTGCTTTTTCATGATTTGCTTATTTTTGCCATCCGTCGTCCGTCGAATAGATGTAAATGGTATACATCGTCATGGTTGCATCAATGGTCGCTTCTCTGGATTGGTAACGAAACTTTGAAACTTTTCTGCACTTTTAGTTGCTGTGTCTTCGATTATTGGCCTTTTCCCTGGATTAGTGGCCAAATGCTTAAGCCTTTCTGTAGTTTCAGCTATTGTCTCTTCTATCGTACCTTCCGGTAGCGGAACAGGTACATCTTCTTCAGGCATTAATGGACAAGTTATCACGCCTTCAGTTAATGGATTGTTGACTGCTTCAAGTACGTTTGTGGATGGAGCTTCAGTTGTTTTTGTTCCTTTTCCGTTCCGCGTGTTCTTGACATTAGTGGATGGCGCCATTGTTAACACCTATTTCCTTATGATGTAAGGCTTAGTGTATCAACACAATATTAGAAGTACCTAGCTAAGAGTGGGGGAGTGTTACTGATTGATGTTTACTCTCGGGAAATAATCCCTGCAGACCCGGTTCACAAGTATAGAAACTCGTGGGTGGCTTAATCAATCTGTGTCCGCTGAGCATTAAGCTGTTTGTCGGATGACTTCTAGTAAGAGAAAGTACTGTGAGAGAGAGAGATGAAGCCTCTGCTCACAAGTTTTCAGAGTGTCTGAATGTGTAAAATGACGACCCTAGGTGTCTATTTATAGTGATAGATCCACCGAATTGTTCGGGGACACGTGTCAGATGATGATACGTTCTGTTATTTGTGATCCGAAATATGCGCTGGATGTGACGTTCTCCGGTCAGGGCTTAAGCGCTAGGCGGCCTTCAGGGTTTATGCATGACGGAAGCAGCCTACACAGCGGAGAACGCTTGACAGACATTTTCATAAAACCATTGTTCTCAGTGTTTCTGATGCTAATTTCATGCGAATATTATGCCTTTATGCGTGTATACGATAGGATACACCATTATTCCACATCCCACCAATGTTAGAGGAGTTAGGAGTTTTCTAGGGCATGCCGGTTTTTACCGACATTTCATAAAAGATTTTTCTAAAATTGCCACTCCTATGAATAAACTCCTAGAAAAAGATGCTCCATTCATCTTTTCGGATGAATGCATCAAATCTTTTAATATTCTTAAAGAAAAACTCACTAATGCGCCGATCATGATAACTCCAAATTGAAATCTACCATTTGAACTCATGTGCGATGCAAGTGATTTTGCAATGGGAGCCGTTTTAGGTCAAAGAATTGAAAAACGATTTCAACCTATTTATTACGCTAGTAAGACATTACAAGGAGCACAAACGAATTATATAACTACTGAAAAAGAACTCCTTGCTATCGTCTTTGCTTTTGACAAATTTCGTTCATATCTCGTTCTAGCAAAAACGGTGGTCTATACTGATCATTCTGCTCTTAGATACCTATTTTCAAAACAAGATGCCAAACCAAGATTAATCCATTGGATCTTACTCTTACAAGAGTTCGATATTGAAATCCGAGACAAAAAGGGAGCAGAAAATCTCGCCGCTGATCATCTTTCTCGTCTTGAAAATCCTGAATTAGAAGTTCTAAATGAATCGGATATACAAGATAACTTTCCTGATGAATATCTCTTGAAAATTGATTATAATGAAATTTCATGGTTTGCAGACTTTGCAAACTACTTAGTATGTGGATTCCTTGAAAAAAGGTTGTCGTACCAACAACGAAAAAAATTCTTTAGTGATATAAAACACTATTTCTTGGAAGATCCACATTTGTTTAAAAGTTGTCCCGATGGAATAATACGCCGATGTGTATTCGGGGATGAAGCTAGTCAAATCTTAAACCATTGTCACACAGGACCAATAGGAGGGCATTATGGGCCTCAACTCACAACAAGAAAAGTCTACGATGCTGGATTCTATTGGCCTACAATTTTCAAAGACGCACACCTTCTTTGTAAATCCTGTGATGCATGTCAAAGGGCCGGAAAAATAAGTCAACGTGATGAAATGCCACATAATGTCATTCAAGTATGTGAAGTATTCGACGTTTAGGGTATTGACTTTATGGGTCCATTTTAAAAATCTCATAATAATCTCTACATTCTCGTTGCCATTGATTATGTATTTAAATGGGCGGAAGCACAAGCTCTCCCAACTAACGATGTACGAGTTTTAGTCAACTTCTTAAAACGTCTTTTTGCTAGGTTCGAAACACCGAAAGCTTTAATAAGTGATCGGGGTACTCATTTCTGTAATAATCAACTTGAGAATGTTCTCAAAAGATATGGAGTAACTCATAAAATCTCAACCACTTATCATCCACAAACAAGTGGACAAGTTGAAAATACCAACCGAGCTTTAAAACGTATTCTAGAGAAAACTGTAGGATCCAATACGAAGGAATAGTCCATGAAATTGGAGGATGCACTATGGGCTTTTAGAACAGCCTACAAAACTCCAATTGGAACCACACCTTTTAAACTCGTTTACGAAAAAGCATGTCACCTTCCAGTAGAAATTGAGCACAAAGCATTTTGGGCTTTGAAGACATGTAATCTTGATTTGCATGAAGCTGGTCGTTTACGATTAAGTCAACTAAACGAATTAGAAGAATTAAGACATGACGCATATGAAAATTCGTTAATCTATAAGGAAAGAACGAAGAAATGGCATGATAAAAGAATCAGAAATTCAAAAGAATTTAAGGAAGGAGACAGAGTTCTTCTTTTCAATTCACGATTCAAGCTATTTCCTGAAAAATTAAAATCAAGATGGTCTGGACCATTCATAGTCAAAAGAGTTTTTTCATACGGAATAATAGAGTTAATAAATTCAAACGAAATTGAATTTAAAGTTAATGGTCACAGAGTTAAACATTACATACATGGTCCAATGGAAGTTGAAAATGAAGTTAATCATAATTTCGCCACCAAAGAAAACCCTCAGAATGAAAACATAAATATGTTTTCAACAACATGTGAAAAACCAAAAGTGGAAGATGGAGAGATTTCAAATTGGAGTGATGAAGAAGAATTTCTATATAAACCTCCCATTCCAAGAAACAAAGAAAAATATGAACAAGAAGTTCAAGTAGAAGTGAAAGAACCAAGAAAAGATCACCCAAAAAAGATTAACAAACCAGCTCTACTTACTAAAGTAGGAGACCCAGGTGAATTTATCATTTCTTGCTTGCTTAATGATGGTGCTATGTATAACGGGCTCGCAGATTTAGGAGCAAGTGCAAATGTTATGCCTCTTTCCTTATACAAAAGATTAGGTGTGGGTAAATTAATACCAACCAAAATATGTGTTCAATTATTTGACCAAACCATTAAACACCCGGTTGAAATAGTCAATAATTTACTTGTTAAAGTGGGAATTTTGACCTTTGCTGCAAATTTCATAGTTATTAATATGGAGGAAGACCTTGATATTCCTCTAATTTTAGGTCGCCCATTCTTAGCAACCACTGAGGCGTTCTTTGATGTAAGAGAAGGTAGAATGACACTTAGGCATGGTGATAATTCTGTCACCTTTGTGAATCGAAAGTTTCAATCTTCACCAACCAAAACTGTTGAACCAATAAAAACGCCTAAGTGTGGGGAAGATGAAGCAACACCTAATGATGACCCAATAACAAAGAACCACGTTGTTGATACGAAATTAGATGAACCCATTTTTAGCAGTTCAACGAAGAAACTTTATAAACGGATTCAAGATGCTAGGATTAAGGGGAACTTTAAGTTATGTAACCAATTAGTATCCAATTTGCCGCCTAAAGAAAAGGCGATGTTAATTGAATTTGTGAATGTTATAGAGAAAATCAACAAATGGCTTGAAGCAAAAGTCAGAGATATGCAAGTTGTTGATGTTCCAATTGAAATTAACAATGAAGTTAATCACAAGTTCGACACCACAGCTAACTAAGTGTGGGGAGATTCAAATGTTTTTAAGGGTAATATAATGCTGTCTAGAGTTAGATTTTCTGTTTTTGTGTAGTTCTCGAGAATGGAATTCGAATGGTCTTTCCCTAGCAGACCCTAAAGAACTAGTCTTCTCCCTCCATTCTGAATTTTTATTTCTTTTAGGTTTTACGAGATGAAGAATTCCTTTGATCTGAACCATGGTCCACTACTACACGCTATGATTACTAAACGTAATAATAACACTTTCCCAAGTGAACTGGTATCATTCATAAGAGGAAAAATGGACGAAGTAAGGAAAGAACTCAGGAAGAATCATAATAAGATACATTTTGGTAAAGGAAAATCAAAATCCACAGCAAAAAGAAGAGCACGACACCATGAAAGATGTCATAAATGCAGAAAATGGTCACACGAAGGGAAATGTTCGAACAATCAAACACATTCCAATTCTGAATTCGTTACTCTATGGGGAGAAGGACCGTTCATATGTTTAGAAGAAAAGTTATTGAAAAATCGAGGTTACGCTTATGTAGCTATGGAAAACCAAATCGAACGACTCTCTTATGAGTCGACTAAAGCAGGTCTCTGAGAATTCTATCTCACAGGTAAGTATGTACAATTTTTATTTTTATTTTTATTTATTGCTTTGAACCTTTTGATAATAAACGCTGAATCGTTCGCTATAAAGTATTAAATTGATATTCAATAAAATTAGGTATAATAAATCGAAATTATTGATATTATACAAAAATTTAATGCATCACTGCGAAATTTACCGTTTATTCATAAGGTATAAATATCTTTAATCAATCAATTTAAAATATTTCAGAAATTCGTCAGGAGTAAAACTAGGTAATATAGCTGAAATAACTTTACCCAAAAGAGGAACGTATATTTTTGTTAATATTTGATTAATTAAAGTGGGATAAAAGACCAAAAAGATTTTTATTGTTTTCTAAATTAATATATAACTATATTATTTTTAAATGTAAGTTTGTAAACTAATGTATATAAATACTAATAATATTTATATGAAATTTTATGCATTTTAAATTTAAGTTTGGTGTGAATTTAAAAATAAAATTTACTTTATTCCATTAAGTTAAAAAATGATTTCTAAAATTCGTCGTGAGTTGAAGACTAGGTCGTTGAACCGAAATTGCTTTACCCGAGGGCGGGGCGACAAATTTTGTTATTATTATTTTTAATTTTATTGATCTAAAGTATGCCAAAAACATTAAAAAACCCAAAAATCTTTGCTTTTAAAACAATCGCTTTGAAATGACAAATTTTAAATTTTTGTAGAGGGACGAACTAGGTGAACGTACCGAAACGACCTCAACCCAAAGAAAGGAACAAAATTTTAAAAATTACTCCATTAATTGTTTTATTAATAAAGGTTTTTATAAAAAAAAAAAAGCTCAGCAGTCGTGGAGCTTGTAGAGGGAACTCCTCCGCAGTCGCGGAGCTTCCAAAACCCAGATTAGGATAACTGGTCGACAGACCAGTCCCCAAGCACACACTCTCATTTTTTTATGCGAAAAACACACACAAACAACCCCCAAAAACGCGATTTTTCACCGTTAATCATCAAATTTCTTGCTAAAATCATGATGAGAAGAATCCTACCAAGAAGTTTTTCAAGGAGAACGGTAAATTTCTACACAATACACTCTTTAATTCGAATTTATGGTGTTCTTGAGCAAAATTTTACCTAATTTAATTTTGATGAATTCTAGCTTAATTGTGTTTAAAGTGTTTGTATATTATGCTTGTATAACCTAGATTGATGCTATTTGTCATGATTTGAAGCCTTAAACTTCAAAATTTTTAGAAATCTAGGATTTGTGTTCTTGAGCAATTTATGGCTTTTTGATATAAACAGGTTATGGTCAATTTTTGTTATGAATTATTACTAAATTAAGTAGTGTAACATGTTTAGGTTGCTAAATGATCCAAACTTTGATCCTAAACATGATTTTTGAGCATCAAAGTGGACCTTTTAAGTCTAAAATTCATGAACTTGATTAATTTGATATGAAGGTCATTTGAAACTTGTTTAATTGCTAGTAATGGTTATTTTGACATGTTATTTGAGTAGAATGCTTATGAACATTGTATACATTTTCATATAAGTTTATTTGTAAAAGTGTAGAATTGTTAATTTTATGAAATTGTGTAGTCTAATATTGTTTAAACATGTCATTATGATTGTTTTGATTTATGATTTTGCTAACACTAATGCATATTTGGATTCACAAAAATTGTATTTAATGTGTTTTGCAGACTGAAAGAGGTGAATCTTCATCCGCTTCCCAGGCTCACAATGCTCCTCCTGAGAATGCAGACGAACAGGAGATTAACGACCAATACAGACAAAATCTACCGCATCAATTCATTTCATATTCAAATATACAAGTGGTAGATTTACATCCTAATTTAAGATTTGACAGACATTTGATAGATTATCCAAAATATCAGAGGAACTAACACATTCTTCAGTCAAAGGATGTTGAAGTACCCAGGGTGATAGATTGGGAATAGTTAGAAATAGTGGGATTAGCCGAACTAATCAGGGAATTACTTTACCAAAGGTATGGTAATTCTACTTTTAACGATTGGGAACGTTTATTCACTATACGTAGGCCTATATATAGAAAATGGTGTGTTGAATTGCTTAGCACTATAGAGTTAAATAATCAGGTTACTATGTTAGGAGGTAAAAGTTTTATTAGATTTTTTTTAGGCAGTAGAATGTACAGGATGTCCATGTTGGACATGGCTAGAGCTTTATTAATCTACACCCTCGCTAAGATTAGTACCCCTGATGGTAATAGTTTAATTGCCGAAGGTGAGAGAGTAGATAGGAATTTTGACAATGACGCCGTATGGAGGCGTATGTCAAGATTTAGGGAGTTTACGCTGGGTGGTAGACACTCCTATTTAGATATTGATAGAGCAGAGCTTCACGTAATTCATAGGTTTTTAGCGAACTCGATTACACAAAGAGGTAGAAACAAGGAGAAAATGACCCAAAACGATTTATTCTATCTTAAGTGTATTCGAGACCCGAGGAGCTTTGTTAATATTCCTTATTGCGTAGGCCACTATTTGTCTAAAGTTGTTGAGGGTATGCAAGCAGGAAGTATTATAGGGGGAGGTATTTTTGTTACTCTCATTGGAGAGTACTTAGGTGTAGATAAAGAGCAAGGGGTCCGATGGTAGAGATTGAGGAACAAGCCGAGAGAATAGGATTGCAGGTTTATCAAGGAGCAAAGGTATTAAAACGAAGACACAATATGCCAATACGATACCAGGGTACCCATCCACAGGTAGAGAGGGGTTCGGATGAGGAGATGGAGGAAGCAGATGACATTAGGGATGTCATTAGGGATAGTTATACTGATGTTTATCAGCATATAGATGAGGTGGAAATGAATAACCAGGCTAGGCATCGTCAGTATGAGCAGTGGAGAGCCGCGGATGTGTACGAACAATCCAGGCAACGCCAGCATGATAGATGGGTCATTTATCAGTACCAGATCATGAGCCAGCTATCATATCAGGTACCACATAACTACATTCCGACTCGACCTGCATACTATCCACCACATCATCCCGACATGCGACCACCCTTTGACTTGTATGACCCCAACCAAGCCTATCAGGACACCTATCACTAGCCATGGAACCCGAGCGATGACATGAACTGGAATCCATATCCAGATTGATACAGTTCCATTGACGATTTCTTATTTTTTTTTTTTTTTTTTACCATTTTTATCTATTATTGTTTAAACATATAATATTTTGATATTTTTATGTAATTTTTAACATTTTTTATTATTGTGTTACTAATATTTCATATTTATAATTTGAAAGTGAGATATTAATTCTCATTTCAAATTACCATGCATGTTTATATTTGTATTGTATGTATATTGTGAATTGTACACAACAGGGTAAAACAACGCACTTTCAAAGACTGGCATTAAGTTCAGCAAAAGCAACTAAATTTGACGACAAGATGCAAAATATATGTTAAATAACAACTGCAGGAATGAACGAATGAAGTGCACCATTTATCATTCAAACAAAGAATAATATATTTGGAAACTTTGGTAAAATTTAATCAATTTTCTACGCTAAGCACCCTCAATAATTTAAATTGTTACTGATTTCTTGCAAATGAGGGCATTGCAAGATCTTAAGTGTGGGAAGGGATTAAATTCTTTCGCATTTTAAACATTTGACTTATACACTTGGTTTAATTGCCACCGTTAAAATACTAGTAAAGCAGTAGTTGTATTAGAATCTAGTGTTCTCTGATAATAAAGAACAGCCCTAGTCTTATACTGACTACCTACTTCTAGTAAAATTTTTAAAAATTTTCAACTAAATGAACTCAAAATCATGTTTATACATATTTATGAACGATAAAACTAGGTGTTAACACTGAAATTATTGGTACCTCGAAAAGGACATAAATTGAGAAACAACCTAAAACGCTTGAATCCATTTAAAATGAAATAGAAGAAAATAAAAAGGCAAAGAAAGAAAAATAAAAGCCAAGTGTGGGAAAAATTTACCAAGTTATTTAAATCACATATCACATATTTTTGTACAAATAATTGAAGGTACTTTTGTTTTGGACGGTATTAATCAGTTTTACCCAGTTTATTGTAATATAAATGGAATTTAAAAGGAAGTAAAGTCTTTCAAGAAAAATACACGCGTTTCTTGATTTAGGTTAGGAAGTTGTCGTCCAGACCAGTTGTAGAGTCTACGAAAAACCTTGAAAAGTTTTCTCAAAAATCAGTTGGAAATCCACGGACCTCGGTATCAAACAGGGTCCTTTGTGGTCACACTTATCCTAACCATGAGAGGATCTGTCTCGTACAATTTGGGGGGGGGGGGCACCGTGCAAATTAGCTTATAAGACTAATGAATCAGATTCCCAGAAAGGATAATCTCCTTAAAGATCAAAAATCAGCTTTTAAGACTGATATTACTCAATCCTTGAGATTGACCTTAAAGATTGAGAATTCAAACTCATGGAATTCGATGATATCTAAACTCGAGCTTGAACGAGAAAATATTTTGATCGAAATTAAAACCGATTTGTTTTCTAAAAACCCATTTTCAATGCGTTCATTACTATTGAACGTAAAATCCTGAGAATTCACCGGAATTCATTAGGTCACATGAACCAAATCGGGTGTCAACCGTAAGAACGGTGGTTGCATAGCATGGTCGAAGATAGGACCTTGTGCCAGACCAAAAAACTATAGGGTGATCTTTGCTATTGCTCCTACAAAGGATAGTAATTGCATCCGACACGATGTAGACCATAATCAAAAGCATGTCATTAGACAGTGCCTTAACAGTTGCTTGTTCAACGCTTTCCTTTACAACCGGACGGTAGTTTACCAAAAGGTAATATACGGAGCAAGTATACTGGACGTGTTGCTTTCCTAATACAAGGTTAGCAAGTGGGTGACAAAAAACCATAAGTTTTGAGCTAAAATTTTCAAATCTGAAACCCACAAAACCCACAAAAATATTTTACAAACACCGGTGAAGGGTTATTCCGGAAAACTTATCTACGGTAAAAGCTAGAATGGATTTTCAAAAGATCAAATATTTTCATAAAGATCCAATTTCTTAAAGGATCTAAATTTTTATAGTCATGTGGGACTGTAAACCACATCGTTACTATCATTGTTCATACCGCTGTATCAAAATCATTGATGTACAAAGTGTAAATAATAAAGAAGTGATTCTAGTAAAGTTATATTCAAGTTCTATATTGCTTGAAGACAAACAATGCTCAAGTGTGAGAATATTTGATAATGCTAAAAACGAACATATATTTCATAGCATTATCCTTCAAGAAAGACAAGCTTTTAGCTGCAATTGTTCTATTTACAAGTGATATTCGTTTAAATAATAAAAGGTGAAGACAAAAGACAGGATTCGACGATTTGAAGATGCAAATGACCAAAACGCTAAAAAGTACAAAGTACAATCCAAGTGGTTCAAATTATTAATGAGAAACGTCTAAAAATTACATGAGTACATGCCGTGAAACGCAAAGTACAAGATATTAAATCGTACGAAAGGACGTTCGAAAATCCAAAACCAAGACATGAACCAACTATCAATGTGTGACGCAACGGGCCTAAAATACAAGTCAACTATGCACATGAATATAATATAATATATATATAATTATATAAAATTATATATATATTATATTATATTATTAAAAACCGTCAGCAAACAAAAAGACAAGTGATTGTGAGCTGGATCAGGAGGCCATGCGATCGCATGGCCTGGGTGCCTTAAACCCATGCAATCGCATGAGCCGAGATATGTGGTCAAGTTCTATAAATTGCAACAAATTCTGGCTAGTTTACACACACCTTCATCAACTGATACTCACTCTCTCTCAATATATTTATATTTTATAATTATAATTTTAATATTAAGTTAATAATAATAATAATAATAATAATAATAATAATAATAATAAGGTTATAGTGTCGAATGTTTTAAGGTTTTGTAAGTCAAAACTCTATCCGTGTAACGCTACGCAATTAATACTCATTGTAAGTTATGTTCAACCTTTTTAAATTAATGTCTCGTAGCTAAGTTATTATTATGCTTATTTAAGCAGAAGTAATCGTGATGTTGGACTAAATATTAAGATTGGGTTATTGGGCTTTGGACCATAATTGGGGTTTGGACAAAAGACCGACACTTGTGGAAATTGGACTATGGGCTATTAATGGGCTTTATATTTGGTTAACTAAATGATATCTTGTTAATTTAATATATAGATTTACAACTTGACGTATTTATATATAACTACATACGCTTGATCGGGTACGGTAGGCGGGATATTTATAAATACTAATAATTGTTCATTTGACCGGACACGGGGATGGATTAATAGTCAATGGACTCATTAAAATAGGGGTGGATTACATTCAAGGGAAATGGGTGTAATTGTTAATAAAGTATTAAAACCTTGGGTTACACGCAGTCGATAAGCTGGTGTAATCGTTAACAATGTATTAAAACCTTATTACGGTTCAAATCCCCAATTAGTTGGAATATTTGACTTCGGGTATAAGGTTTATTTGGCGAAAACCCTCGCACTTTATAATTATGACCGATGGACTATTGTGGACAAAACCAGATAAACTTATCAAATAAACCAGGACAAAGAACAAGTAACCCAGAGTAATAAATTAAAATCAACACGTCAAACATCATGATTACGGAAGTTTAAATAAGCATAATTCTTTTATTTTATATTTCATCGCACTTTTATTTATCATCATTTTATTTATCGTACTTTTATTTTATTGCACTTTTAATTATTGTACTTTTATTTTATCGCATTTTTATTTACCGTCATTTACTTTACGCTTTAAATTAAGTTAATATTTTGCATTAGGACTTAAAATCGACAAACCAGTCATTAAACGGTAAAACCCCCCTTTTATAATAATAATAATACTTATATATATATATATATATATATATATATATATATATATATATATATATATATATATATATATATATATATATTTATATACAAATATAGTTAATAAAAATATAGCGTTAAACTTAGTTGTATCCTTGTGGAACGAACCGAACTTACTAAAAACTACACTACTCTACGATTAGGTACACTGCCTATAAGTGTTGTAGCAAGGTTTAGGTATATCCCATTCTATAAATAAATAAATAACTTGTGTAAATTGTATCGTATTTAATAGTATTTCGTAGTAAAATATAATCCTTTTCGTACTACACCTCGCACACATCAGTGTTACCGGAAGGTGTAGAAGATATGACGGTTTATTGTGATGCTTCTTTAAATGGGATCGGGTGTGTTCTAATGCAACGAGGTAAAGTCATCGCTTATTCCTCTCAACAATTAAAGGAACACGAAAAGAGATATCCGACTCATGATCTTGAATTGGCGGCGGTGGTGCATGCGTTGAAAATTTGGCGCCACTACTTGTATGGTGTCAAGTGTACGATTTATTCGGATCGTAAGAGTTTGAAACATCTCTTTAACCAACGAGATTTGAATTATCATCAACGTAGGTGGATGGATGTGGTAAAGGATTACGATTGTGAAATACTTTATCTTCCGGGTAAGGCGAATGTGGTCGCGGATGCGTTGAGTCGAAAGAGTCAACATCCGGCGATACGAGTAGGATCGTTACGCATGATTATTACTAATGATTTTTTTGTAAAGCTTGGTGAGATTCAAATTGAATCTTTTGTTAACAACAAGCATGAAGAACGAATCGTGGGGCAAACGGAGTCCATTACGTTAGGCCCGCATGGTTTGTTGTCTTTTCAAGGAAGAGTGTGGGTGCCTAGAATGGGAGATTTCCTACGTGTGCTACTTGATGAAGCACATAAGTTAAAGTATTCCATTCATCCGGGCACGACAAAAATGTATATTGATTTGAAGAAAGAGTATTGGTGGCCGGGCATGAAACGTGATGTTGTAAAGTATGTTGAACAATGTGTCACGTGTTTGCAAGTTAAGGCCGAGCACCAAAAGCTGTATGGTAATTACAACCGTTGGAAGTCCCGAAATGGAAATGGGAGCACATTACCATGGATTTCATTACAAAGTTATCAAAGACGGCGAGAACCCATGGAAGGGTATTATTCAGTTTCGAAAATGGGGAAAGTTAGCTCCCCGGTTTATTGGGCCATTTAAGATTTTAGCTCATGTTGGCGAAGTTGCGTATCGTTTGGAATTACCCGAAGAGCTTGCGGGGATCCATAATACATTTCATGTTTCCCATCTCCGTAAGTGTCTTGCGGATTCATGGATACCATTAGACGAAATTGAGCTAAACAACAAGTTAGAGTATGTTGAGGAACCGATTGCTATACTCGATGAAAAGGTGAAAAGGTTGAGGAATAAAGAGGTGAGAACTTATAAAGTTCAATGGCGAGGTAGTAAAGGTTCCGAGTTTACGTGGGAACCCGAAGAGTTTGTGTTGGTGTATCTTCCCTCTTGTCATGCGGCTTGGATCGCGAGGACGCGCTCCGATTCAAGTGGGGGAGAGTTGTAAGACCCAAATAATTATTGTACAGAGTGTAAATAGGGTACATAAAGTGTGGGCTGCATTGTGTATTTAAACAGAGGTCAGAACCTGCTCAGACACCTCATGCGCGCTGCGCAGGAGTAGGTGTGCGCGTCGTGCACTGCTCCTGTGCACAGTTTTCTGCGTTTTAAATTAAAGTTTAATGAGGGGTATTCTTGTGTTTTCACTTGAGAACGAGTTTAGGGCTTTAGTGGCCAGTTGTGTGGTAGTTGAAACACATTCAACATCATCACCAACCACATCATCTCTCCCATTTAAGGTTCTAGAGTGAGAAACCCATTTAAGAGAGAGAAAGCTTAAATCAAGGAAGAAGAAGTTGATTTCGGGCCAAAGCGCGTGTATTAAAGATGTTCATCTATCCACTAGCTACATTTTGATTGTAGTGGTATGTTCTAACTTTGATTTCCTTACTTTAATTTATATAAAGGTTAGGGTTTGGGTAAATGGTGAACATCAAACCCATATTTGGTGATTTTGGGTGTTCTTGGGTATGATTGAGTCACGAAGACTCAATAGTAACTAACCTAGGGTTTCAAAGTGTTAATTGGTGTTTATGAGTCTTAATTGGTTAGTTAAATACTAGCACACCTAGTTATTAAGTAAATAGGTGTTCGTTGGGTTAGTTGATGACCCGAAATGGGTGTGTTGACTTTAAAATGGTCAATTAGGAAATCATTGACCTAATTGGGAAAGATGGGTATGAAATACCCCGATTTTTTGGTAGTTAGTATTGTTGGACCTTAATCACTAGCTTTTAGTGATTAATGATGGTCTTGACCTTAAATGGACGGTTTTGGTGTAAATGGGTAATTTAATGCATTAAGTCATTAAATGCACATGAGTAGGTTGTTGGTGTTTAGTCCAACTAGTTTGCGTTGTAACGACCCTGGATTTTCCAACGTTTATTTATTAATAATTGTTATTATTAATACTTGTGATTTAACGAATGTATGTTATTACATTTACTTGTTACCATGATTGATCATACTTGACTTTAAATGCCCGAAACGTCTTTGTGACACACGTACATTACACGAATAATATTTTTAGACTATTATTTACATTCATGATTAAGTTTTATTAATCATTTTGATTAACTATGGTTATTAGTTAATTACTTGGGCTTTAATTGGATTAACTTGAGAATTACTTGAACTTGGGCCTTTAATAGTACTAATGGACTTATGAGCCCACCCTACACCCTTAAATGGACTAGTTAGCCCATTACTCCATGTAAGTATCATTTTAGGATTAAACTAGATGGTTAAGTGGCAAGGAATCTAGTTACCACCTTATCCCCATGAAACCACCTCTTATATCCAACTTTTAAGACTTTAACATGCAAGTAACTAGTGTGTATCTCCCTCCCCTTTCCTTTTGTGCAGGCCGTCGGCCATAGAGGCCTTTAGAGGGAGTTTTAATTCATTTTTTTGTATCACTTCTCATCTTGCTCTTTCTTATTTCACACACACACACTTTCACTTGCAATTTTCTCTCATCTTTTCTCTCTAATTCTTGTAAGTAACCAAGATTTTCTCTCCTCTTTTCCTTTGCAAAACCGTGACCCATAATACTCTCATCATCATCATTCACTTGATTTGTTACTTGTTCTTGGTTGTTGTTTAATTACTTGTTCATGTATGTTACTTAAATACTTGTAATTGTTTGTTGCTTACTTACAAATTATTAAGAATCAAACTTGTTAGTTTGATTCTTCATATTAACTTGTTCTTACAAGACATACAAGAACATAAACTTTCTAGTTATGTTCTACACTTATTGTTTTTTAAAGATTAAAGTTCATGTGTTGAAAGCATACTTGTGTTCATGAAGTAAACTTAAAGTTTACTTCCTTAAAGATCAAGACTTAGGCTTGAATCTTTAAAAGTATGAAACCCATGAACTTATTACTTGTGTATTTAGATTATTTCTTCATTTTATGTACATTAAAGTTGTGATTTGGTCAAGTATTACACGTTAGTCTTGATCTCATACTTCTTGGAACTAAAAGGTTAACTTTAAAAGTTCAAGAACATGGAAGTATAACTTTTTAGTTATAACTTCATACACTTGTGTTAGATTTAACTTAATAACTTTAGATCTAGACTTTTGGTTCTTGAATCTTCAAGATCTAACTAAGAACTATGTTCTACATCTTAAGATCTTGATTTGTTAGTTTACATTCAAGTTTGTAGTTCAATATTACTTTTATATTTCATGTATGTGTTAAATCTATGACTTTGATGTAACTTTGGTTCATCAAAACACTTGCAACACTTAATTGAGTTGTGCTACTTATCTTAGACTTACACTTGGGTTATGATGGTCAAAACTTAGTAAAGATGATGTAAACACATCAACGAGTTGTACACTTGAAGCTATATGCATCAAGGATGAGAACCGTGATAAGCATCGAGTACCAAGAAACCCCGGAACCTACTGTTTACTGTTACTGGGTCTAATCAGTACGACCTGGGCTACTGTAAAGATGATTTTCAGATATCTCTATTCGATTAGATAACTTTTAATTTATGACTCATCTTAATCCGAGTTACGGTTTAGGATTTATGGCCCTCCGAGTGTCACTATGTCTTTTAACGTTGTGCTGAAAATTCCGACCTACTCGCACTTAGACCGTCGCCACGGTCAAATGAAGATGAGTTTGCTTCTGGAATTTTTACCACAACTAAAGGACTCATATACGGAGCCATTACCACTGGTCTCACCTTATTTATGTAGGTATAGAGGCCGTGGTGACTGACCGAACTCAGCCTTTGTTTTAAACTCTTTTCATGAACGAAACTTACTTTACACCTTTTGTTTAATGATGAATGATGATGACCCTTAAGACCTCATTTACATACATTTAAACCTATTGGGACGATTTAATGACTTAGTACTATTTGACTTAGGTTGAGGACTTTCCGGACCTACGTACTTGCTTATTTTCCCGACTCGACTTTACCACTACTTTACCACTGTGAGTTATAGCATCCCTTTTTACTTTAACTATTTGGGACTGAGAATACATGCGCATTTTACATTTTACATACTAGGCACGAGTACTTAAACTTATATATGTGTGGGTTATACAATGGCATAAACATTCCCTTTAGCTCGGTAACGTTTAGTCATTGGTTTTTAAACCGGTGAACGCGAATCTTAGATATGGATCCATAGGGGTTGACATCCCCACTCGGGCTAGTCGCGTAAGCATTTAACGAGTGTTTAATACTTTGTAAATATACGCACTTGCCAAATGTACTTTCAGGGGGTATAAACGTTAAGTTAGTTACCAAGTGCCCACGGTTAACATATACTTTATCATACTGTTTTGAAACGCTCTTTGTAGCACGGAATTCTCGTGGCCTACCTTACATACTGTTATACTTAAACTATAGCTCACCAACCTTTATGTTGACGTTTTTAAGCATGTTTTTCTCAGGTGCTTAAGGTTAGCTGCTTCCGCTATGTACTAGTCTTGCTGTAGACACCCGCTACTCTAGAGTTATCACCGCATGAACTGTTTATCTTGCATTCAAACTTATATACTTTTGAAATATGATTTGTAACGACCTGTGGGTCACGTACTATTATATTTGTTTCCGTTCATAGAAGCAGACTTTTGATGTAAAACATTTGACGTTAGTTATGACGTCAACTTTAATTTTGAATGCAAACTTGTTTTGAAAACGCATATAGTGTTTGACCTTGTAATGATCCTGTTGTTGATGATTCGTACACGATGGTTTTGTACGGGGCATCACATTTGGTATCAGAGCATTGGTTGTAGGGAATTAGGTTGCATTAGTGAGTCTGGACCGACCCGAGTAGGATTTACTAATAGGACTAATCTACAACTTGCTAGTTTACTTGTTTCTGCTGAACTTACTGCATGTTGCTGCTTACTTTTACTGCTATATGCCGTATGCTACTACATGATTTCACTACTGCATGATATTACTTGCTTTCGATTGCATGCTACTTCTGTACGATTTACTGTTATTGCCATGCTATTTACCGTTATACATGATTTAGACTGTTGGCCTAATACGTGCTTGCTTTATGACTTACTGACATGGAAAATTTATTTTTCCTTGTTCAGATGTCGGATATTCCACCTGCTATCATTTTGGGCAGTTCAGACACTTTAGCCACTTCACCTGCCACTGTTGCCGATCCCCCGATCCCGTCAGCGACACACTCTAGTGACCCACGCGCTCCTACTTCCGGAGCTAGCAGCCATACTCCCGCCCCAGTGGCTACTTCTGACGGAGCCCAGGACCCCCCGGAGATTCCAGCTCCATCTGCCCCAGGACCCTCGGGGTCACAGCCTCGCTCTGGTGATGTTGTGATTCCCGCGGAATTTGGGGAGGGTCCATTCCGTAACCAGTATCGCCATTGGTGCCGACGCGCTCCTGACGGATGTCTCGTGCCTATTCCACCCTTCAAATACCGACAGATGATGGCTGCCCGAGGGGAGCCAGTACAGCCACCCGTGCAGCCACCTCCACACGATTCAGATGATCCTTCATCCGACGACTCATCTACAGACGACTCTAGTGACGATGACTCCGACGAGCAGGACCCCAAT
Source organism: Rutidosis leptorrhynchoides (assembly GCF_046630445.1). Taxonomy (NCBI): domain Eukaryota; kingdom Viridiplantae; phylum Streptophyta; class Magnoliopsida; order Asterales; family Asteraceae; genus Rutidosis; species Rutidosis leptorrhynchoides. Next base: position 20,661,163 of record NC_092341.1, on the reverse strand, counting down.
GATGCACCTGTTCGATGGTATCACTTCGACGGTACCATTATTCCGGGGATCACTTCGACGGTACCATTATTTCGGGGATCAACGGAGGTCGAGCATTCACTGACGCTTTTGGTCGGCGTCGTAGGGTTACTGCTCGTAAGCGGCTTGTGCCGTATCCTGCAGATCCCTTCATCCGTAAGCCTTACCGCCTCACAGCCTCTACTTCTGGAGCCGGACCGTCTGCACCACCAGCTCCACCAGCACCACCCGTACCAACTGCACCGCCTGCCCCACCCACTCCCTCTGTCGAGGAACTGATGAGGGAGGTGGAGATCCTCCGAGCTCGTGTAACTGAGTTCGAGGACCAGATGTCGGACATCCTACACCCACCTTCACCGTAGGACTTTTGTAGTAGATTTCATTATGTAATCTAGTTGTAGTTTTATGTTTCACTTACGTATTGTACGAACTTATACAGATGTATGCAACTTATTATTATTAATGAATGGAACTTTGTGTTATTTAATTCTTGCACGATGTTCTATTTGCGTTACTATATGATTCTGTGGTATTTGTACCTGGATTTCATTACTTAATAAACATATGATGTGTTGATTCCGTGTTGGTTACATATACTGTATTATTACTATTTGCATACTGGATTTTGACTTGAGTCAAAATTTTTGTTTAGAACACCATGGCCAACGGATGATCAACATCAACACCTACCGCAGCCCAAATCGAGGAGATGATTGCCGAAAGGGTAGTCGCAGCCATTGCAGAAATGCAACCCCAAGCTCCACCGCCACCGCCACCAGTTATTCAGCCCATTCGTAATGGGTGTACGTACAAAGAGTTCCAAAGTTGCAAACCCCACAACTTCAGTGGAACAGAGGGGCCGGTTGGTCTCACTAGATGGTTTGAGAAGTTCGAATCTGTTTTTCGGGTTAGTAACTGTTCAGAGGAGAATAAGACCAAGTTTGCTTCATGAATGCTGTCTGATGGTGCACTAACGTGGTGGAACACGTTGGCTCAAGCAAAAGGTATAGATGAGGCATTTTCTACCCCATGGGAGGAATTAAAAGGGGCCCTGATTGAGGAATATTGCCCTAGGACCAAAATCCAGAAGATGGAGATTGAATTCATGCAGTTAAAGACCGTTGGGAACGACCTTGATGGTTACAACAGGAGGTTTTTGGAATTAGCCCTGATGTGTCCGACAATGGTCACCTCGGAATTCAAGCGTATGGAAAGGTACTTCTGGGGACTTCCTAAGAGCATTAAGGGAAACGTCACCTCCTCCAAGCCACCCAATGTCCCGGAGGCAATGCGCATGGCGCATACTTTAATGAATCAAATTATCATCGATGAACCGGAGAAGGCTAAGTCTGAAGCAAGTAGTAGTGAGAAGCGCAAATGGGATAACAACAGGGGAAGGACCTATGATCAAAACCCGGCGAAATGACATGAGGGTTTCAGAGGAAACAATAACGGTGGAAACCCAATCCAAACACCAACTCAAACCCGAACTACAAAGGAACCTTACCACAATGCAAGCGGTGCTACAAGCACCATACTGGGTATTGTAATGTTGTTTGCGAAAAGTGCCAACGGACTGGGCATATCGGGAAGGACTGCAAGGTCACCACTTTGAATGGGAAGCCGAACACCAATGGGCCGAAAAAGTGCTATGAATGCGGACAAACGGGCCATTTCAGAAATGCGTGCCCCAACAAAAGAAAAGACGGCGGACCACCCCGTGGTAGAGCTTTCAACGTTAATGCAAGGGATGCACGCGAGAATCCCAACTTAGTGACAGGTATATTCACTATCAACAATCTTTTAACTTCTGTCCTATTTGATACTGGTGCTGATAGAAGTTATGTATGTAGACATTTTTGCGATAAGATTAATTGGTCGTTAGTCCCTTTAAAAGAAAGTATGCTTGTCGAAGTAGCCAACGGTAAACTTGAAAAAGTTGACCACATTAGTCGAGGAGCTATTATCAACATAGCTGGTGCGAATTTCGAAATTGATTTGATACCCATCAAATTGGGAAGTTTTGACGTGATCGTCGATATGGATTGGTTGACCAGAGTAAGAGCCGAAATTATCTGTGGAGATAAAGCTCTTCGCATACCACAAGGAGATGGTGAGCCACTGATCATTTACGGAGAGAGATGTACCTCAAAGCTGAACCTCATCAGTTGCGTGAAAGCGCAAAAGATCATGAAGAAGGGACGTCTTGCTGTCCTAGCACATGTGAAAACGGTAGAAACTGAGGTAAAGAGCATGAACGATGTTCGAATTGTGAACGAATTTTCTGATGTCTTTCTTGAAGAATTGTCTGTATTACCGCTGCCGAGAGCCGTAGAGTTTCAGATCGATTTAGTGCCAGGAGCAGCACCTGTAGCTCGCACACCTTATAGACTCGCACCTTCCGAGATGCAAGAATTACAGAGTCAACTACAAGAACTACTTGACCGTGGATTTATCCAACCAAGTTTCTCGCCTTGGGGCGCACCTGTGTTGTTTGTGAAGAAGAAGGATGGATCCTTCCGTATGTGTATCGACTACCGTGAACTCAATAAATTGACGATCAAGAATCGGTATCCTCTTCCCCGAATTGACTATCTTTTTGACCAACTACAAGGATCGAGCGTCTACTCTAAGATCGATTTGCGATCCGGTTATCACCAGTTGAGGGTGAAGGAAAGTGATGTGATGAAAACTGCGTTCAGAACTCGTTATGGTCATTATGAGTTTCTCGTGATGCCATTCGGATTAACCAATGCACCTGACGTGTTCATGGACCTCATGAATCGTGTCTGCAAGCCGTAGCTGGATAAGGTTGTTATCGTCTTCATAGAAGATATCCTCATCTACTCTAAGAGCGAAGAAGAGCATGAGCAACACCTTCGATTAGTGCTTGAACTCTTGAGGCAAGAGCAACTTTACGCCAAATTCTCCAAGTGTGAATTTTGGTTGAAGGAGGTCCAATTTCTGGGTCATGTTGTGAGCGACCAGGGTATCAAAGTTGATCCTGCCAAGATTGAAGCTATCAGTAAGTGGGAGACCCCCACTACTCCAACGCATATTCGCCAATTTCTAGGTTTCGTCGGTTACTACCGAAGGTTTATTGAAGGTTTCTCTCTAATTGTGCGTCCTTTGACCGCGCTGACTCACAAAGGGAAGAAGTTCATTTGGGAACCCGCACACGAATCAACATTCCAAACTTTGAAGAAGAAGTTAACCACCGCACCTATCCTATCTCTTCCTGAAGGCAATGACGATTTCGTCGTTTATTGCGATGCTTCAAAAAGTGGTTTTGGTTGTGTACTAATGCAATGATCAAAGGTTATTGCCTATGCTTCTCGTCAACTGAAGATCCACGAACAGAACTACACTACTCACGATCTCAAACTTGGAGCTGTTGTCTTTGCGCTCAAGTTGTGGTTTATGGAACGAAAAGTACTATCTTCACCGATCACAAGAGTCTCCAACACATCTTCGATCAAAAGCAACTGAACATGCGACAGCGACGATGGATCGAGACATTGAACAACTACGATTGTGAACTTCGTTATCACCCTGGCAAGGCCAATGTTGTAGCTGACGCTTTAAGCCGAAAGGAGAGGACGGTACCTCTTCGTGTTAGGGCTCTGAACATCACCATCCATTCGAATCTCAACAGTCAGATCAGAGTAGCCTAAGATGAGGCTCTCAAGGAGGAGAATATATCTCATGAACATTTGAACATACTTGTCTCTCGATTCGAGGTTAGGGAGTCTGGACTCCGATGTTATGCCAGAAGGATTTGGGTACCTCTTTATGGAGATCTACGGAACCTTATACTTGATGAAGCACACAAATCGAGGTATTCGATTCATCCCGGAGCGGGCAAAATGTACCACAACCTTAAGGAACAGTATTGGTGGCCGAATCTTAAGAAGGACGTTGCGATTTATGTTGGTAAGTGTTTGACTTGTTCGAAAGTTAAGGCCGAACTTCAGAGGCCTTCTGGGTTACTTCAATAGCCAGAAATCCCGCAATGGAAGTAGGAAAGGATCACAATGGATTTCATCACCAAGCTACCAAAGACGGTGGGCGGATACGATACCATCTGGGTTATCGTTGACCGTCTTACCAAATCTGCACACTTCTTGGCTATGAAGGAAACGAATACGATGGAGAGACTTGCTCAATTATACATCAAAGAGGTTGTATCTCGTCATGGTGTACCTTTATCGATCATCTCAGATCGCGATCCCTGTTTTGCTTCCAGATTTTGGCGTTCTTTGCAAGAAGCCATGAGAACTCGTCTCGGCATGAGTACAGCATATCACCCACAGACCGACGGGCAAAGTGAACAAACGATTCAGACCTTGGAGGACATGTTGCGTGCATATGTCATTGATTTCGGAAAGGCCTGGGAAAGGCATTTGCCGTTAGCCGAATTCTCGTACAACAACAGTTATCACTCGAGCATTAATGCCGCACCTTTTGAAGCGTTGTATGGCTGCAAGTGCAGATATCCTATTTGTTGGGCCGAAGTAGGCGAAAAGCAAATCGTCGGACCCGAGGTAGTCCACGAAACAACGGTGAAGATTGCTCAGATTCAAGCTAGACTTAAGACTGCCCGCGATCGCCAAAAGAGTTATGCCGATCTTAAATGTAAAGACTTTGAATTTAACGTGGGTAACCGTGTATTGTTGAAGGTTGCACCTTGGAAATGTGTGATCCGTTTTGGAAAACGTGGAAAGTTAAACCCACGATACATTGGTCCTTTTGAAATCTTGGAACGTGTTGGACCTGTTGCATACAGTTTGGATCTACCAGCACAATTGAGCTCAGTTCATCCTACCTTCCACGTGTCAAACTTGAAGAAGTGTCTTGCTGCACCTGAACTTATCATACCACTTAAGGAACTTACGATTGATGACAAACTCCACTTCGTGGAGGAGCCTGTTGAAATTATGGACCGTGAGGTTAAGACTTTGAAATGCAACAACATTCTGATCATCCGAGTACGTTGGAATTCCAAACGAGGACCTGAGTTTACTTGGGAGCGAGAGGATCAAATGATGCTGAAGTATCCTCACCTTTTCCCGACTCCTCCATCTACCTCAGCTTAAAATTTCGGGACAAAATTTTCTTTAACAGGTGGGTAATGTAACGACCCTGGATTTTCCAATATTTATTTATTAATAATTGTTATTATTAATACTTGCGATTTAACGAATGTGTGTTATTACATTTACTTGTTACCATTCATGCTTGACTTTAAATGCCCGAAACGTCTTTGTGACACACGTACATTACACTAATAATATTTTTAGAGTATTATTTACATTCATGATTAAGTTTTATTAATCATTTTGATTAACTATGGTTATTAGTTAATTACTTGGGCTTTAATTGGATTAACTTGAGAATTACGTGAACTTGGGCCTTTATTAGTGCTAATGGACTTATGAGCCCACCCTACACCCTTAAATGGACTAGTTAGCCCATTACTCCATGTAAGTATCATTTTAGGATTAAACTAGATGGTTAAGTGGCAAGGAATCTAGTTACCACCTTATCCCCATGAAACCACCTCTTATATCCAACTTTTAAGACTTTAACATGCAAGTAACTAGTGTGTATCCCTCCCCTTTCCTTTTATGCAGGCCGTCGGCCATAGAGGCCTTTAGAGGGAGTTTTAATTCATTTTTTTGTATTACTTCTCATCTTGCTCTTTCTTATTTCACACACACACTTTCACTTGCAATTTTCTCTCATCTTTTCTCTCTAATTCTTGTAAGTAACCAAGATTTTCTCTCCTCTTTTCCTTTGCAAAACCGTGACCCATAATACTCTCATCATCATCATTCACTTGATTTGTTACTTGTTCTTGGTTGTTGTTTAATTACTTGTTCATGTATGTTACTTAAATACTTGTAATTGTTTGTTGTTTACTTACAAATTATTAAGAATCAAACTTGTTAGTTTGGTTCTTCATATTAACTTGTTCTTACAATACATACAAGAACATAAACTTTCTAGTTATGTTCTACACTTATTGTTTTTAAAAGATTAAAGTTCATGTGTTGAAAGCATACTTATGTTCATGAAGTAAACTTAAAGTTTACTTCCTTAAAGATCAAGATTTAGGCTTGAATCTTTAAAAGTATGAAACCCATGAACTTATTACTTGTGTATTTAGATTATTTCTTCATTTTATGTACATTAAAGTTGTGATTTGGTCAAGTATTACAAGTTAGTCTTGATCTCATACTTCTTGGAACTAAAAGGTTAACTTTAAATGTTCAAGAACATGGAAGTATAACTTTTTAGTTATAACTTCATACACTTGTGTTAGATTTAACTTAATAACTTTAGATCTAGACTTTTGGGTCTTGGATCTTCAAGATCTAACTAAGAACTATGTTCTACATCTTAAGATCTTGATTTGTTAGTTTACATTCAAGTTTGTAGTTCAATATTACTTTTATATTTCATGTATGTGTTAAATCTAAGACTTTGATGTAACTTTGGTTCATCAAAACACTTGCAACACTTAATTAAGTTGTGCTACTTATCTTGGACTTACACTTGAGTTATGATGGTCAAAACTAGGTAAAGATGATGTAAACACATCAATGAGTTATACACTTGAAGCTATATGCATCAAGGATGAGAACCGTGATAAGCATCGAGTACCAAGAAACCCCGGAACCTACTGTTTACTGTTATTGGGCCTGATCAGTATGACCTGGTTAACTGTAAAGATGATTTTCAGATAACTCTGTTCGAGTAGATAACTTTTCATTTAGGACTTATCTTAATCCGAGTTACGGTTTAGGATTTATGGCCCTCCGAGTGTCACTATGTCTTTTAACGTTGTGCTGAAAATTCTGACCTACTCGCACTTAGACCGTCGCCACGGTCAAACGAAGACGAGTTTGCTTCTAGAATTTTTACCACAACTAAAGGACTCATATATGGAGCCATGACCACTGGTCTCACCTTATTTCAGTAGGTATAGAGGCCGTGGTGACTGACCGAACTCAGCCTTTGTTTTAAACTCTTTTCATGAACGAAACTTACTTTACACCTTTTGTTTAATGATGAATGATGATGACCCTTAAGACCTCATTTACATACATTTAAACCTATTGGGACGATTTACTGACTTAGTACTGTTTGACTTAGGTTGAGGACTTTCCGGACCTACGTACTTGCTTATTTTCCCGACTCGACTTTACCACTACTTTACCACTGTGAGTTATAGCATCCCTTTTTACTTTAACTATTTAGGACTGAGAATACATGCACATTTTACGTTTTACATACTAGGCACGAGTACTTAAACTTATATATGTGTGGGTTATACAACGGCATAAACATTCCCTTTAGCTCGGTAACGTTTAGTCATTGGTTTTTGAACCGGTGAACGCGAATCTTAGATATGGATCCATAGGGTTTGACATCCCCACTCGGGCTAGTCGCGCTAGCATTTAACGAGTGTTTAATACTTCGTAAACATACGCACTTGCCAAGTGTACTTTCAGGGGGTATAAACGTTAAGTTAGTTACCAAGTGCCCACGATTAACATATACTTTATCATACTATTTTGAAACGCTCTTTGTAGCACTGAAATCTCGTGGTCTACCTTACATACTGTTATACTTAAACTATAGCTCACCAACCTTTGTGTTGACATTTTTAAGCATATTTTTCTCAGGTGCTTAAGGTTAGCTGCTTTCGCTGTGTACTAGTCTTGCTGTAGACACCCGCTGCTCTAGAGTTATCACCGCATGAACTGTTTATCTTGCATTCAAACTTATATACTTTTGAACTATGATTTGTAATGACCTGAGGGTCACGTACTATTATCTTTGCTTCCATTCATAGAAGCAGACTTTTGATGTAAAACATTTGACGTTAGTTAGGATGTCATCTTTTATCTTGAATGCAAACTTGTTTTGAAAACGCATATAGTGTTTGACCTTGTAATGATCCTGTTGTTGATGATTTGTACACGATGGTTTTGTACGGGGCATCACATGCGTGTTAATCGAGTACTTATTGTATTAGGTACTTTGCTTTGAAGCTTGCAGAACTATAAAATCGTCACCGAATTGTTAAGGTGAGTGGAATAATTATGCGTATATGTATATGGCGTATTTATTTGCGTATGTTATGGTATGAACCAACGAGCCGGTAGTACCATAGCATGTATGTGACGAGTGTCATGATGTGAACCACGAGCCGGTAGCATCAAAGTGTGAACCACGAGCTGGTAGCACTATAAAATAAAGTGTGAACCACGAGCCGGTAGCACTATAAAATGAGACGTGAACCATGAGCCGGTAGCGCCAAAGTGTGAACCACGAGCCGGTAGCACTATAAAGAAGTGAGACTCAAATGTGTAGTGGCGTGAACCAAGGATCCATTAGCGTCATAGCATTACGTATGGTGTGAACCACGAGCCGGTAGCACCATAGCGTTATGGTTAACCATATTATGTTGTTGGATATCGTTTAGCATGCTATATATATATATATATATATATATATATATATATATATATATATATATATATATATATATATATATATATATATATATATATATATATATATATATATATATATATATATTGTGTTGAGTATATGCTAATGTGGTGTTGTGATAGTGTACGAGTTGTTAGCATTATGAGTATGACGGCATGCTATTTGAGTTTTAATTTCGTATGAGGTATTTGGTGGGTGCGATTGCAAATAGATGGGTTATATATGTGTATGTATAATTATTGCACTCACTAAGCTTTGCTTACCCTCTCGTTGTTTACCTTTTTATAGGCTCCGGCGTGGACAAGGGAAAGGGTACTGGTTTGGATTAGTGATCCCGCTTTGTTTGGATAGGAGACGCTTTTTGGAAGTTTAGCTTTTGGAAGTTCGACCAAGTTATGGGTAGTTTAACCCCAAACACCATGCTCGAAGTGTCGTTTGGAAATTAAACTTTTGTGGTCGAAACTTATATTTGTACGAAACTCGTAATTCGGGACGATGTGGGCCCGGTGTCGTAAAACTAGTTTTATTATTGAAACGTGTTAGTTTTACTTATATTGATGTGTTGTGAAAAGCGTTTGGTATAAATATGTCGGGAAGTGGGAGATCTTTAAACGGCAGTTTGATCAGAAACTGTCCGGGCATTCTGCGCGTCACGCACAGGAAGGGCTGCGCGTCGCGCACCCTCCTGTATATAAAAAAAAATTGGTCTATTTTCGGTTAAATATTGGGTTGGGTTGTTACACCGAAGCAACCAGGATTTTATAATCCATTTTACAATCAAAAAAAGGAACCTACTACAAAGATTAACATACCTATTTCGGAGGAGGCATCAAAGGCCTTAGCTGTAACGTATGAAAATGAAGTTTATGACTGGTCGATTGATGTGACTGACACATATGATCATCATGTGAATGTTGCAAGGGTTCAAATGACTGAGGAAGAAGTTGAGATAGAGAAGGCTGAGAAAGAGAAGATGGGATGGGTGGGACGAGATAAGCAGTGTCAGTGCCTTGGATGCAAGATGCAAGAAAGACTTGATAGAGCCTGGTACTGGGCAAACTACTTGCGTCGAGGGATTGTGAACAAAAGAGTGGAAGAGAAGTTTAAGTGGGCCATTCACAGTGATGGGGACATATGGATAGATAAGTCCTCTTCTTCACACAACGACTCAAAGATATTGGGTAAGGATGTTGTTACAGTGGGTAATGTAGCTGAGAAGGTAAATGAGGAAAAGTTGGTCAACTCAGAAATTGGGTCTGATAGCTCGAGTTCAGAATCGGAATCGGAGTCAGAACCAGATTCTGGAGAGGAAAAGGCTACACGTCTCTATGCTTTCATGGCAGATTCTTCTAATAAGACTAAGGTACAATCTGATACTAATACTGTTTGTGAGAATTGCATTAGCTTAGATAAGGAACTTAAAGAACTTAGGGAATCAGCTAAGACTTGCACTAGATGTGTTACTTTAGAAGACCAAGTTAAGCAGTTGACTAATATTTGCCTAAATTGTAATAACTGTGCGGCCTTAAAAAAGGAAATTGATGTACTTACGAAAGGTAATCAAGTTCTTAAGAAATAGTATGAGGACAACTTGATCTTTAAAACTAGAGAGAAAGAGTTTAGGGAAATCATTAAAACCTTAGATGATCAAGTGACTGATTTGAAATCGAATGTGATGCTAAATACTCAGACCATTGTGTTGGTTGAATGTGGGTTAATACACAAAACAATAAACTTAAGTATGATTAACCAAAGTGTAATTAACCAAAGAATATGTTTTGATGATGACACATACATATGCATAAGTGATGACTGACATCTTAACATAAAACACGCAAGGTTACTAATCCATACTTTATCTTGCAAATGACCAAGTCAAACATAGGATTAAAAATGAAATTAAAAGTTCAGGAAAACACACGGTTGAGGTACGGTCGACCGCATAGTCAACCGTGAAACCTCAAACTGAATTGCAACGCAGTTTTGTGAAAACAAGTTGCACGGTCGCCACCACGGTCAACCGCGGTGCGACCGCAGTTTCTTCTGTCACCATTTTTGACCAAATAAAGTTTGGCTAGTTCCCGACATCTATAATTCATGAAACCTTTCTCAACATGCTTAGAATAGATGCCTTCTCCATACTCAATTGAGTTTTTTTTCATAAAAACACTAATTGTGAGTAATTACGCCTAATGACATCTTAATGACAAATTAACCAAGATTAGGCATAACACATAAGTGTTAATCAACAACTTTTGATCTTAATTATTATCTAGATATCCTTAGTATGATCATCAAGTACCAACACACTTAAGCCAATATCAGTAGAACAATAATTGCTATTAGAAATGACTTAGTGATTAATTAAGGCTAAATGAAGAACCATGCTCTCAAGATTAAACTAGAAATGACTTGTAATCCTAAAACACACTTAGATACATTTAGGATGGTCACCAAGTCCCAACTAGAGATTGCTCTTCCCTTGTGCATGTGTTGGACATTAATGTATGCTTACACATTAATCATGTAATGTGTTATATTGCACATTAAACTTATTAAGTGCTTGAATTATAAGTTATGCTAGTATCTATATGATTGATCCTAGAATAACTATCTCTTGCTATGTGAGTATTACTTGCTACTTGCTAATAATGCTTAATACTCATAAACTTGTCAACTTGATTAATATGTTTGCCATGTGCTCGTTAGTTAGGATTCAAGTAACTAACCTACTCCAATAGATTAAGTGTAAAATGGTTCACAATGAAACTATAGTCAATTGTCTATTTGGTCTAGTCTAAGTAACTAAGTGTGATTGCTTGTTCAAGAATAACTTAACCTTAATGTCTCTACATACTTCATGATTATCTTATAGAGACATTATTCAATTAATCCCTAACTAAACTCAAATGAAACATGACTTGTGATTAATTGGAACTAGGAAGTTAATGATATAGTGACTAGCCTTTAGAATTGAACCAAGAGCATTAATGTGACTAACTAAGTCTTGACCAAACTGAAATTTCCCTAAATATCAATCAAGACACTTCTCCAAGAATGTTGGGTTTGCCACTTTTGGAATGATTAGTCACTTTCATGAAATAAGACCAAATCTCACACACTTAATGCATATAGTACTTGTATAGGATGTTTGGTTTCTTTTGCAGGTGCTAGAAGGAGTAAAGGTGCCAAAATGTGGTGTTCAAATCTGAGTCAAACGGCTATACAACGGATACCAATTTTGGACTGGAGCACGCACGGTCGCACCACGGTCGACTGTGCAGGCAACCGTGTGTCAACGGCTATTTTTTGAATCCCACTATAAAAGGCAAACATTTAAGAGCATTTGAAGCTGACCCTCTTGCATATTTCAAAGGCTTATCTCCAGTGATCACAAGTGCATCAACTACTACTCAAATGTGATCAAGCAAGAAAAGATTCTATGATCTTATAGATATAGAATTGGGTTGTTGTAAACTTACTAATCAAAATCATTTATCTTGTGAGTTTACTTAATGTAATGTGTGTCCTAGTATTGTGTTAGGATCATCATTGCAGAGTGTATAAGTCTTGTAACTTCAATTAGTGAAAGCATATGCTAGCTTAGTGATTCTACTTCCTTAAAGGGACTTAGGAAGTTGATTAATCTTATTTGGAGATTAATACTTGTCCAAGGTGAAGACAAGTTGATCTAGGTTAGAGTTGATCTTTCAAAGGGATAGAAAGATTAGGTTTGTTCTCTACTAAAGAAGATTGAAGACTTGTAAATCGGATCTCCACCGGGTTTGAAGAAAAGTGCTTAGTGAAGCAACAAATCCCGATTAGTGTAATCGGGGAGTGGATTAAGGTGGATTAGTTAACATCCACCCGAACCACTATAAATCCCTGTGTCTATGTTCTTTACATTACTTCATTTATCATTTGAACATATACACTACACACATCGAGTTTGAGTTGAGTTGGTTGATCAAAGTAAAATTGAATTTGGTGATCAATCGAAAAATTGGTAAAAACGTATTAAGTAACTATTCACCCCCCTCTATTTACTTACAATTGGTATCAGAGCGGTTGCTCAAATCATTGCGCTACAAACGATCGCGAAAGCGTCAAAATTCATTTTGTGCAAAAACTTGAGTCAACGATTCTCGGATCAACTCAAACTATGGGATATTTGGAAGAATTGGTGAAAGAAGCACCAATCTTTGATAAGATGAATATTGATGTGTGGAAATCAAGATTTGAGTCTTATCTCAAATCCAAGGATTACTACTTGTGGAGAATAATCAAAGTAGGAGACTTTGTACCACAAGCTAGTGAAGTCAACTTTTCAAAACAATGATGTTTTGAAACAATTTGATGCAATTTCACTACTTCATGGAATTCTTCCTAGTGAAGAAAGATTAAAGATAATCTCATGTGAAAGTGCAAAAGAATGTTGGGACTCACTATGTTCTCAAGAAGATTTAAACTCTAGGAGTTTAAAGGGTAGAGGAATAGAGAAGGGTTTAAAAAAGGTTGGTGATTTTCAAGCAAAAGGGTTAAATGAAGATGAAGACTTTTGCCTCATGAGTTCTTGGAATGATGTGGATCAAGATGGTCAAAGTAAAGAAAAAGTTGAATCTCTATTCAAAGAAGATGATGTCTCAAGCATGGATTGCAATGAGGTACATGTACTCTATCCTTCTAATTATGAAGAATTGTTAGATAATTATAAGTCCATTAAATTTGTGTATGATAGTAGTCGTGACAAAGTAAAACTTTTGGAGAAAGAATTACACAAAGTTAGACAACTTAACAAAGTTTTAATTGATGAAAATGACTCCTTGAAAAGAAAAATTGAAAGGATAACTAATTGTGATTCATCAAGAGGTAAACATAAAATGAATGTATGTCACGACTCTAGCAAACACAAATCTTGTAATCAAAGTCCATTGTCTATTATTAGGAAAATTGAAAACATGGAAAAAAATGGATCAAGCTAGCAATTCCATGGTAGGGATAAGTCAAGGATTGGGTAATCTTAAAATCAATCAAAATCAATGATCAAAATGCTAATGAAAATAACCTTGTCACAAGAGTTTGTATAAATGAAAGGTTTTTCTTACAAATGCAAATTGTTTTTGAAAAATGATTTTAAAAGATCAAGTGTAGGAAGCTTACTTGCCTTAGGATTGTGTGTTTATGTGAAAACATGTATTGCAAGCTAAATACTAGATTGATGCGTTGTGTGTATACTATGTGTGATTGAATATAAATATACATATAGATATAGTATATTACGTGTCATTGATGATTAAACATCGGGAGGATGTAATCATTCAATGTTAGGAAAAGAAAACTTGTCCTCAAGTATTCTATAGAACCTAAGAATTGTTAAAACGCGTTCGAAGAAAGAAGAAGTGAAGAAACGAGTGATCAGAAGGATCCACGGCAGCACCACAGCTGACCGTATACTCGACCGCAGACTCCTGTCCTGTGCGTGGAAAAATATCTACACGGCTAACACCACGGTCGACCGTGCTTCGACCGTGCGTGGTCTGATTCTATTTTAAATTAAATTAAACCCTCACTTTTATTTCTTTTAACCCACTTCAAAACACACACACCTACACACGGCTAAGGAGATCGACCGCACGGAAAAGAACGCTCATTTCCTCAATTTCAATTCCTACTTTCGGTATGATTAATCCTTGCTTTCCTAACATTCAATTGTGTTTGAATGATGAATTAGGGTTATGAAGAAACCCTAACTAGAATGAATCAAAACCTAAATTGATGCAAACAATTGAAATTGTTCTTGAAGAACAATTTAGAAACGATTGTAGTAATGATTATTGTATATCTATGCATTGATTTAACTTTGGATAATTCTAGGGTTCATTATACATCTAGGTTAGATTTTCATAGAAGCATTGTTCATATGATATAAATGACATTGTTGCTAATTGAGTGTAATAATGTTGAATGTCAAAACATGTGTTGATGATGATCTCAAAAGTCTAAAACACATATGAACTTTGTGAAAATTTTAATCTAGTTGCAAACTCATTGACACTAATGAAGAGTGAAAATGTGAAGAATATTAACATCAAAACACCTAAGTATTGATGATGATTAAAGTTTGCAAAACATGTTGCCTACAATTGAAATTATACACTTTGAATTAATTTGAAGTATCATTGTGTAGAAAATGGCAAGGACCCGAGATGCTCAATCTAGAGGAGGAGAGAATAGATATAATCCTCCAGCTGATGCGAGACAACGTACGACATATAATAAGAAATGGCTCAAAAAAAGAGCAATAGCAGAAGGAAGAATCATAAGTCTTGAAGCATTCCCTGAAGTAATTGACAAGCTATTTCAGAGGGATCTAGGTTCGTTCGTTCTAATCAATGGGCCTATATATCCCGAGTTGATAAGAGAGTTCTATGCCAACTATAGCTTCAACACAGAAACTAAGATGATAAGTTTTCATCTTAACAAAATGTGGTGGGAATTTCCTCTCAGCACGTTTGGTGAAATTCTGGGTGTTCCTACTGAAGGAATGGAGTTCTACAGTAGACGACACAAACTAGAACATCTTCATGGGTTTATTCAAGCTACCGAAGTACTAACCTTACTTTGCAAACCTAACGCCAATCACTCAGAAATCCTATCCAAGGGACTAACCGGAAAGGATCTCCGATTAGATCTGGATATCTTGAACAAAATCATTGACCACAACATTTACTGCAGGCTGGGAAAGCACGCTAACATTCATGTTACCCAGATTTTTGTCATGTGGGTTATTGAATTAAATGTGAAGATTAATGTGGTGTTTCTGATGGCATCCCGAATGAGCAACCTAATGACTGAATCAACTAGATCTCTTCCGTATGGAATGCATCTAAACAGCTTATTCAGCTACCTCAAAGTGACGTACACTATTGTTCAACAACCTTCATTCGAGCCACTCGATAAGTCAACCATCATCCGAAGTGGTCGTCTAGGAGAATCCTCTCGTGGAAGAAGATCGAGTCTTCAAGAGGACCTTGAAGAGATTGAGAACTATCAACTAGAGGAAGAATCAGATGAAGAGGAGATAGAAGATGAGGAAGCAAACTTATGGGAACATCAAGAATTTGTTAATTCGAATTTCGAAACCAAGATCGACAGGATTCTGAAGTGAGAGGAAGAGATTAGTGAAAATCACTCTAGGTTCAAGAAAGCGTTGAAAGGATTTGTCAAAACAATTTCTTGTAATAGGTCTTAACTTGCGTGTTTGGGATAATAATCCTTAGTTGAGTACTATGTGAAGTGCTTAAATGTTGGCACTAAAACAATTATGTGTAAGATAACTAGTAACGTGGTGTTTATTTTGTGCTTAAGTTGATTTTGCTTATGTGATGCTTATTGTGTGCTTAAGTTGATTTTGCTAGCAAAAATATAATTATGTCACTGTACGGCTGCTCCCACGGTTGACCGTGGTTTGACCGCAGAACACCTGACACGATTGATTTGTCCTAACACTCTTGCATAAATTCAATGATCAATAGATTGCAAAAGGACAAATTGATATCTCTGTCAAAGAGCTCTTAATTCATCTACCTACCTCATTAAAAGTTTACTAGACAACATTCATCATTTGTCTATTAAAGCAATTGCATTCAACAAATTCACACCCACTTCTATTACTCCAAACATCTCTTTGAAAAATAAAAGCTCTTCACAATGAGGTCTATTGTTGAAGGGAGAGAAGTTCTTACTCATCATCTTACTACCTACTCTCTTGAAAGCTTCACAAACATCAAGTGGGATGTCTTTCTCAATCTAAGAGGAGCACTCTATCCTCTTCACATCAATGAATTCTATGAGAATTTTCAATTCTCACACAATAATGAGAAAATCTCATTTTCTCTTTATGGGAGAAGTTATTCATTAACGCTTAAAGAATTTGGAAATATTATGGATGTTCCGAGTGAAGGTCGAACATTCTTTCTAGAACCAAATTCGTTCAATGAATTTTCTAAATGGGTAAAGAAAGACTATGCACTAGACATTATGTGCAACGGAACTCTTAGACCCGAATTCATCAAAAAGGATGGATTCCTTTGTCAACATCTTGCATCAACGTATGATCTTTGGTAGCAGATCATCACGGCAAATGTTTACGGAAAGGGGGAACTACTGGATCGACTGGATGCAAATGAAGTCACCTTCATATGGTGTCTTCTGAACTCCACGAAAGCAAATGTTGCACACTTCATGGCATCAAGAATGCAACATGCAAGTCAACATTCCCACATGTCACTTCCGTATGGTCTCCATCTAACCAAGCTTTTCGCATATGGTGGAATGACATCTCCATTTCATCATTCCATTCAAGTCTCTTCATATCCAATATGTAAAGCTTCAACCAAGCATATCCAAGAACCACCTCTTGAAAATCCACCCAAGTTTTGTTCTCTTTCGACACATGGACAAAACAGTGTAATACATGCAAACATTCTAAAACTTGGTCGAAGATTATCACGACTTGAGGACAAAGACAATGGTCAATCCTATCATCATAATAATTGAACGTCTCTTGACTGTCATGTATTATCTATGAATTATCTGTGCTTAGTATGTGATTTGAATAAAATGTGTACTTGTTGTGTTTTAATATATATGTTTTTCCAACGTGCACAATTTAAGGGAGAGTTTTGTTCTAATGGCTAGCTTAGTTCTAGGGGAGCTAACCTTTTTGCTTCGACAAAAGGGGGAGAAAGATGGATACAAGTGATTGTTAATACTTGCGTATTTATAGCAAAATGTCCCTCATCACTTGTATGTTTGTCATCATCAAAAAGGGGGAGAATGTTGGTTAAATGTGGGTTAATACAGTAAACAATAAACTTAAGTATGATTAACCAAAGAATATGTTTTGATGATGATACATACATATGCATAAGTGATGACTGACATCTTAACATAAAACACGCAAGGTCACTAATCCATACTTTATCTTGCAAATGACCAAGTCATACACAGGATTAAGAATGAAATTAAAAGTTTAGGAAAACACACGGTCGAGGTACGGTCGACCACATAGTCAACTGTGAAACCCCAAACTGAATTGCAACGCAGTTTTGTGAAAACAAGTTGTACGGTCGCCACCACGGTCAACCGCGGTGCAACCGCAGTTTCTTCTGTCACCATTTTTGACCAAATAAAGTTTGACTAGTTCCCGACATCTATAATTCATGAAACCTTTCTCAACATGATTAGAATAGATGCCTTCTCCATACTCAATTGAGTTTTGGTCATAAAAACACTAATTGTGATTAATTACGCCTAATGACATCTTAATGACAAATTAACCAAGATTAGGCATAACACATAAGTGTTAATTAACAACTTGTGATCTTAATTATTATCTAGATATCCTTAGTATGATCATCAAGTACCAACACACTTAAGCCAATATCACTAGAACAATAATTGCTATTAGAAATGACTTAGTGATTAATTAAGGCTAAATGAAGAACCATGCTCTCAAGATTAAACTAGAAATGACTTGTAATCCTAAAACACACTTAGATACATTTAGGATGGTCACCAATTCCCAACAAGAGATTGCTCTTCCCTTGTGCATGTATTGGACATTAATGTGTGCTTACACATTAATCATGTAATGTGTTATATTGCGCATTAAACTTATTAAGTGCTTGAATTATAAGTTGTGCAAGTATCTATATAATTGATCCTAGAATAACTATCTCTTGCTATGTGAGTATTACTTGCTACTTGCTAATAATGCTTAATACTCATAAACTTGTCAACTTGATTAATATGTTTGCCATGTGCTCATTAGTTAGGATTCAAGTAACTAACCTACTCCAATAGATTAAGTGTAAAATGGTTCACAATGAAACTATAGTCAATTATCTATTTGGTCTAGTCTAAGTAACTAAGTGTGATTGCTTGTTCAAGAATAACTTAACCTTAATGTCTCTACATACTTCATGATTATCTTATAGAGGCATTATTTAATTAATCCCTAACTAAACTCAAATGAAACATGATTTGTGATTAATTGGAACTAGGAAGTTAATGATATAGTGACTAGCCTTTAGAATTGAACCAAGAGCATTAATGTGACTAACTAAGTCTTGACCAAACTGAAATTTCCCTAAATATCAATCAAGACACTTCTCCAAGAATGTTGGGTTTGCCACTTTTGGAATGATTAGTCACTTTCATGAAATAAGACCAAATCTCACACACTTAATGCATATAGTACTTGTATAGGATGTTTGGTTTCTTTTGCAGGTGCTAGAAGGAGTAAAGGTGCCAAAATGTGGTGTTCAAATCTGAGTCAAACGGCTATATACCAATTTTGGACTGGAGCACGCACGGTCGCACCACGGTCGACCGTGCAGGCAACCGTGTGTCAACGGCTATTTTTTGAATCCCACTATAAAAGGCAAACATTTAAGAGCATTTGAAGCTGACCCTCTTGCATATTTCAAAGGCTTATCTCCAGTGATCATAAGTGCATCAACTACTACTCAAATGTGATCAAGCAAGAGAAGATTCTATGATCTTATAAATATAGAATTAGGTTATTGTAAACTTACTAATCAAAATCATTTATCTTGTGAGTTTACTTAATGTAACGTGTGTTCTATTGTTGTGTTAGGATCATCATTGCAGAGTGTATAAGTCTTGTAACTTCAATTAGTGGAAGCGTAGGCTAGCTTAGTGATCTACTTCCTTAAAGGGACTTAGGAAGTTGATTAATCTTATTTGGAGATTAATACTTGTCCAAGGTGAAGACAAGTTGATCTAGGTTGGAGTTGATCTTTTAAAGGGATAGAAAGATTAGGTTTGTTGTCTACTAAAGAAGATTGAAGACTTGTAAATCGGATCTCCACCGGGTTTGGAGAAAAGTGCTTAGTGAAGCAACAAATCCCGATTAGTGTAATCGGGGAGTAGATTAAGGTGGATTAGTTAATATCCACCCGAACCACTATAAATCCTTGTGTCTATGTTCTTTACATTACTTCATTTATCATTTGAACATATATACTACACACATCGAGTTTGAGTTGAGTTGGTTGATCAAAGTAAAATCGAATTTGGTGATCAATCAAAAAATTGGTAAAAACGTATTAAGTAACTATTCACCCCCCTCTAGTTACTTACACATTGTAAGACAGATTGCTGAGATAGATGACCTTAAGAGAGCTAAAGAAACCTTTAGGATTAATTATGAGACTGAAAGGGGTAAGGCATATATCTACAAGCGTTCTGCGTTTGTGTTAGAGTATTGTCATAACAATAGAGGAAAGGAAACTAGTAAGGACTATAAACAATATCCACCACTGTTTGAACATGATAATAGTTTCAATCCACCAGAGCAATAGTTCGGGAAGGATTATGTTGAGATTAAACCGGTTGAGACTAAAAAAGATAAGGAAAAAGGGGAAGATACAATTGAGACTCCTAAAGAGGGGGTAGATAAGGCTAAAAACCCTAATCCTAAGACTGTCAAAATTTTGAAAAACCTGGCTAATCAGAGACCAATCAGAATTAGGAACTGATCTCTGATTAAGTTTTTAAAAGGTCCTAGTTTCGAGGAGGAGGATTTCCTGAAACCAGCGTGTAATTCACCGCAAAAATATGTTCCTCCACCCAAAAGGTCTCCAGTTAGAACTCCTGATAGGTTACATGTGCAGACTAGGTCACCACCTAGGCATCGAAGACCTCGATCTCCACCTGAATACAACCCTAGGTTTAATTCTTACTATAGGAATGATTTTGTTGAAGCTACTCGTTGGTGTTTCCATTGTAGGTTGGGAGATCACAGGGTAATTGATTGTCCCAAAAGGTTTATAGCCCCAAGGAGGAGAATTCAGCTGAGACCTCCTAAAAATTTTCACAAATTTAAATCAGCATCTCCTCCGAGGAATCGTATGTCTTACAGATTTACCACTGGAAGGTCTAAAAAGCATATGGTTTCTAAAACTCCTTTCAAACCATCAATTGAGACAAAGGTTGTTCAAAATTATGTTTATTTCAAGAAACCTTTACATAAAAATCAAATGTGGAAAACCAATGAGGAATTTAAAGGGGATATCAGCTCAGGTACTGCTAATGATAGGGATGATGAGAAAATTGCTATTGTTAACGGGAAACCCATTGCTGACATAGGTATCCCCCTTAAACTAATCATTTCTCGCTAATTGTACAGGTCGCCTACAGTCCAAACAGAAATACTTGGATTGTGGATAGTGGGGCGTCCATGCACGTGACAAGGAACATGTCACTGCTTCATGATGTTAAATCTATAAAAGGTGGACATGTTTCTTTTGCGGGTGATCAAGGAGGGGGTATTACTGCTCAAGGGATGATTTCAAATTCCTCGTTCATTTTTGATAAAGTGAGCTTTGTTAAAGAGATGTCGAACAACTTGCTGTCCGTTTCTCAAGTTTGTGATAAAAAGCATAAAGTTCTTTTTGACGAGCAGCAGTGTTATATCATGACATAAGATTATAAAATTCTTGAAAATATGATTCTTATGACGGCGCCGAGATGTCAAGACCTGTATATTCTGGATATTTCAAAGGCTTATGTTAAGGCAGCTGCAGGGCAGCAGGCTTTCTTGTCCAAAGCTAATGAGCAGGAGTCTATTTTATGTCATAAAAGGATGGGTCATCTAAGCTTCAGGAAAATGAATCACTTAGTTCACAACTGTTTGGTGGAAGGTGTTAATGTCAAAGGGTTTCATGTTCCAGATGGGTGTGTGCCGTGTAAGAAAGGGAAACAAGCGAAGAAATCGCATAAAGTTAAGAAACATCATTCTATTAATACTCCTCTGGAACTTCTTCATATGTATCTTTTTGGTCCAATCAACAAGAAGAGTATTACCGGACATTCATATTGCTTAGTGGTTACTGATGAATACTCGCGATTCACGTGGGTAGTGATGATGAAAAATAAAGCTGATACATTTGAACAAATCAAGGTACTGATCACGAGACTTGAAACGTTATACAAGTTAAGGGTTAGAAGGATCCAGAAAAACAACGAGACCGAATTCAAAAATCAGAAGATGGAAGAATTCTGTAATGAAAAAGGTATTCAACAACAATTC
This sequence comes from Rutidosis leptorrhynchoides, assembly GCF_046630445.1. NCBI lineage: Eukaryota > Viridiplantae > Streptophyta > Magnoliopsida > Asterales > Asteraceae > Rutidosis > Rutidosis leptorrhynchoides. The sequence continues at coordinate 20,639,502 of NC_092341.1, read as the reverse complement.
AGTTCGTCATACACCCCACAAATGAATGGTTGATGTTAAAGCAGAGGGGTACGAAATAGTTATATTTTTACTACGAAATACTATTAAATACTATACAATTTTACACAAGTTATTTATTTATTTATAGAGTGTATATACCTAAACCTTGCTACAACACTATAGGCAGTGTACCTAATCGTACAGTAGTGTAGTTTTTAGTAAGTCCGATTCGTCCACAGGGAACTAGCCAAGTTTAACGCTATATTTTTAAACTATAGTTGTATATATATATATATATATATATATATATATATATATATATATATATATATATATATATATACATATATATATATAAGTAGTATTATTATTATAAAAAGGGGGTTTTACCGTTTAATGACCGGTTTGTCGATTTTAAAACTTTAGTCGCAGTTAAAACCTAATGTAAAATATTAAAAATAAATAAAGCTTAATTTAAAGCGTAAAATAAATAACGATAATTAAAGTGCGATAAATAAAATGACAATAAATTAAAAGTGCGATAATTAAAAAGTACGATAATTAAAATGCGATAAGATATAAAATAAAGGAATTATGCTTATTTAAACTTCCGTAATCATGATGTTTGACGTGTTGATTTTAATTTATTAACATGGGTTAATTGTCCTTTGTCCTGGATTATTTGATATGTCCATCTGGTTTTGTCCATAACAGTCCATCAGTCATAAATATAAAGTGTGAGCGTCCTCGTTAAATTATCCTTATACCCGAAGTCAAATATTCCAACTAATTGGGGATTCGAACTGTAACAAGGTCTTAATACTTTGTTTAATGAATACACCAGGTTATCGACTACATGTAGTCCAAGGTTTTAATACTTTGTTAACAATTACACCAATTACCCTTGAATGTATTCCACCCTTGTTTTAATGAGTCCATTGACTATTAATCCATTCCCGTGTCCGGTAAAATGAACGATAATTCGTATTTATAGATATCCCGCCCACCGTACCTGATTAAGCATATGTGGTTATATATAGATACGTCAAATTGTAACCTTTATATTAAATTAACGAGGTATCGTTTAGTTAATATAAAGCCCATTAATAGCCCATAGTCTAATTTCCACAAGTGTCGTTCTATTGTCCAAACCCCAATTATGGTACAAAGCCCAATTACCCCGTCTTTAATATTTAGCCTAACATCACGATTGTTTCGGCTTAAATAAGCATAATAATAACTTAGCTACGAGACATTAATTTAAAAAGGTTGAACATAACTTACAATGAGTATTAATAGCGTAGCGTTACACGAACAGAATTTCAACTTACACACTTACAACATTTGCTAACATAACCTTATTATTATTAATCATAAATTAAAATTAAAATTAAAATTAAAAATATAATATATATATATATATATATATATATATATATATATATATATATATATATATATATATATTTGTGAGAGAGAGATTGATAAAGGCTGTTTTAAATTTGGCCAAAACTCGCGAAATTTATAGACCTGGCCAAACTTTTGGGGCCATGCGATCGCATGGGCTTCCTCTGCATTTTCCATGCGATCGCAAGGAGTCTAGGGACAGCTCAAAATCTTTTGTTTTCTTGTTTGCCGACGGTTTTTAATATATAATATAATATATATAATTTTAAGAATTATTTATATATTATATTCTATTCATGTGCATAGTTGACTTGTCATTTTAGCTCCGTTGCGTCGCGCGTTGAGAGTTGACTCTGGTCCCGGTTCTGGATTTTCGAACGTCCTTTCGTACTATTTAATATCTTGTACTTTGCGTTTTGCGGCTTGTACTCTTGTGATTTTGAGACGTTTCTCATCAATAAATTGAACCTCTTGGATTGTACTTTTTAGCTTTTTGGTCATTTGTATCTTCAATTCGTCGAATCTGTGTTTTGTCTTCACCTTTTATTATTTAAACGAATATAACTTGTAAATAGAACAATTGCAACCAAAAGCTTGTCTTTCTTGAAGGATAATGCTATGAAATATATGTTTGTTTTTAGCATTATCAAATATTCCCACACTTTGAGCGTTGCTTGTCCTCAAACAATATAGAACTTGAATATAACTTTACTAGAATCACTTCTTTATTCTTCACACTTTGTACATCAGTGATTTTAATACGGCGTTATTGATGTGCGAGCGGAGGTGTACGAAATAATATTATATTTTACTACAAAATATGATACAATTTACGCAAGTTTTATTTATTTATATAGATGGGATATACCTAAACCTTGCTACAACACTATAGGCAGTGTACCTAATCGTAGAGTAGTATAGTTTTTAGTAAGTCCGGTTCGTTCCACAGGGAGACAACTTATTTTACACTATATTTTTAAACAACTATATTTGTACAAAATATATATTTATATATATTATAATAATATAAAAGGGGGTTTACCTTTTAATGACCGGTTTGTCGATTTTATATTTTAAGTCACAATTAAAACCTAATGAAAAATATAAATGACTATAATTTAAGTGTGATGAAATATAAAATAAAATAATTATGCTTATTTAAACTTCCGTAACCATGATGTTTGACGTTTTGATTTTAATTTAATATCCTGGGTTAATTGTCTTTTGTCCTAAATGTATTTGAAACCTATTTGGGTTTTGCCCATAATAGTTCATCGGTAATAATTATAAAATGCTCGACAAATTTAACCTTATATCCGAAGTCAAATATTCCAACTAATTGAGGATTCGAACTGTAACAAGGTCTTAATACTTTGTTTAATGAATACACCAGGTTATCGACTGTGTGTAATTCAAGGTTTTAATACTTTGTTAACAATTACACCAATTACCCTTGAATGTAATCCACCCCTGTTTTAATGAGTCCAGTGACTATTAATCCATCCCCGTGTCCGGTCAAATGAACAATAATTTGTATTTATAAATATCCCGCCCATCGTATCCGATTAAGCGTATGTGGTTATATATAGATACGTCAAATTGTAACCTTTATATTAATTTAACTAGGTATCATTAATTTAATATAAAGCCCATTAATAACCCATAGTCTAATTTCCCAAGTGTCGTTCTTTTATCCAAACCCCAATTATGGTACAAAGCCCAATTACCCCATCTTTAATATTTAGCCCAACATCACGATTACTTCGATTTAAGTAAGCATAATAATAACTTAGTTACGAGACATTAATTTAAAAAGGAGAACATAACTTACATTGATTATTTATCGTGTAGTGTTACACGGACAGAATTTCGACTTTAGAACCCGTAAATTAACCTTTACATAATCCAAACTAATCTAATATAAAACTAACCTATACTATACTATATATATATATATATATATATATATATATATATATATATATATATATATATATATATATATTATATATATTATTGCCTTTTATAGATGTGACCAAACTTTTGGGGCCATGCGATCGCATGGCTCCCCTTTGTTATTTCCATGCGATCGCATGGCATAGAAATCCAGCTCACATTGCCTTGGACACTATCTTGTCGACATGATATATAAATATATATAATTTATATAATTTATATAATTATATATATTATATTATATTCTTGTGCATGGTAGACTTGTAATTTTTGGTCCGTTGAGTCGGGCGTTGATAGTTGGCTCGGGTACCGATTCTGAATTTTCGAACGTCTTTTCGTACGCGCAGATATCTTGTACTTTGCATTCCGCGATTTGTAATTTGCTAAAAAAATAATTTTTCTTAACTTCCAAAATCCGTGCAAGTCTTTTAACTCACTTTTAGTGGCACTTTTGAGTGCACTATGGCTTTAGTGACACTTTTTTTTAGCTTTAGTGGCACTTTTTCTTCAATTCTTCGTTTTCGCCTTTTGTCTTCGCACTTATTTATTTAAACGAATATTACTTGAAAATAGAACAATTGCAACTGAAAACTTTACATATTGGGATGATATTGCGACTAAATATATGTTCATTTGGAGCACTATCAAATATCCCCACACTTGAACGTTGCTTGTCCTCAAGCAATACAGAACTTGAAATTAAATCACACGAATCACTTCTTTATTCTTCACACTTTATACATTAGTGATTTTGATACGGCGGTATTAACAATGAAAGTAACGATGTGGTTTACAGTCCCACATGACTATAAAAATTTAGATCCTTAAGGAAATTGGATCTTTATGAAAACATTTGATCTTTTGAAAATTCATTCTAGCTTTTACCCTAGATAAGTTTTCCGGAATAACCCTTCACCGGTGTTTGCAAAATATTTTTGTGGGTTTTGTGGGTTTCAGATTTTAAAATTTTAGCTCAAAACTTGCGATTTTGTGTCACCCACTTGCTAACCTTGTATTAGGAAAGCACACGTCCAGTATACTTGCTCCGTATATTACCTTTCGGTAAACTACCGTCCGGTTGTAAAGGAAAGCGTTGAACAAGCAACTGTTAAGGCAATGTCTAATGACATGCAGATGTTCATGGTCTACAACGTGTCGGATGCAATTACTATCCTTTGTAGGAGCAATAGTAAAGATCACCCTATAATTTTTCAGTCTGGCACAAGGTCCTGTCTTCGACCATGCTATGCAACCACCGTTCTTACGGTTGACACCCGATTTGGTTCAGGTGACCTAATGAATTCCAGGTGAATTCCTAGGATTTTACGTTCAATGGTAATGAACGCATTGAAAATAGGTTTTCAGAAAACAAATCGGTTTTAATTTGATCAAAATATTTTCTCGTTCAAGCTCGAGTTTAGATATCATTGAATTCCATGAGTTTGTAATTCTCAATCTTTAAAGTCAATCTCAAAAATTGAGTAATATCAGGCTTAAAAGCTGATTTTTAATCTTTAAGGAGATTATCCTTTCTGGGGGTCTGATTCATTAGTCTTATCAAGCTAATTTGCACGGCGCCCTCCCCATTTTACGAGACAGATCCTCTCATGGTTAGGATAAGTCTGACCACTTGGTGACCCTGTTTGATGTTGAGGTCCGTGGATTTCCTGCTGATTTTAGAGATGACTTTTCTAGATTTTTCGTCAACCTACAGCTGGTCTGGACGACAACTTCCTGACCTAAATCAAGAAGCGCGTATCTTTTTTCGGAAGACTTTACTTCCTTTTAATGATGGTATTGATTCATCGTGTAGATCCATCTATTCTTTCAAAAGTATTACAATAAATCAGGTAAAACAGTTAATTTAGTCCAAAACAAAAGCACCTGCAATAAACTTTACAGAAACATGTGATATATAGTTTTTAATTGAATAACTTGGTACATTCTCCCCACACTTGGCTTTTTTTCATGCGTCTTTTTATATCTTAATAAATAAATTCAAGTGTTTTAGTTGTTTCTCAATTTATGTCCTCTTTTTAGGGTAACAATAATTTCGGCATTAACACCTAGTTTTATCATTTATAAATATATATAAACATGATTTTGAATTCATTTAGTTGAAAATTTTTAAAATTTTCACAAAATTTAGAAAATAAGCCAAGTATAAACCCGAGAGAATTTATAACCCTTCCCCACACTTGAGATCATGCAATGCCCTCATTTGCATGAAATCAGACTATAATTATAAATTCATGAGGGTGATTAGTGTAGAAAAGTGATTAAAAATACCAGTTTGTAATTTCAAAACTCGTTGAATGATAGATGGCACGCCTCATCGTTCGTTCCTTCTTGTTTTATCACACATGTTTTTCTTCAAAAACGGTTGCTTTTCTGAACTATTTGCTAATTTTTGAAAATGCGTCTTTTACCCTAATCGTGCATTTTTATTAACGAGTAATGCACTAACCCGAACCTCGAATTTAACGTTAAGTGGGGTTAGACTTCCCCACACTTAGCTGACGACATGTGAAGTCGGTAGAATAAGTTCCACGAATTAGAATAGTGAGCCAGTTATTTACATCTCGGGTGGTGTATAATATATCAATGGGTTTAAAGTTTAGACTCACCCGATCGTCACTACTTAATTCTTTTTTAAGTGTAGCTTTTAGTAAATGGATATGTCTCTTTTCTGGTTCTTGGTCAAATGGATCGATATACACCGACATACATATTTCTATAGGGTGGACAATTCCTAACATTTCCTTTCGTTCATTCTCGGGATCAAGGTTTTAACCTCTATTACCCAATTGGGTGAAATTCGAGGTGTCAATATCTACTACAGCTTGTAGTTCATCTTTGGTAGATGAATCGTCTATTGAGAATATTGGGTTGGAAGGTTGTGGAATGGTGAATTTCGGGATCGAAGCAAATTCTTCTTCATTAATGGTACTTATCGGTCCCACCATTTTGGTCTCGGGGGTAAAATTTTCAACGTTATCATTTTCCCAAGAGTACCAATTTGTCACCCTTACTTCTTCTTCATCCATTGATGGATCGATGATTTCGTCGGTAGAGGCTAATGTGTCGATATGTTGTGAAATTGGTAAAGCTGAATAAAAAGTATCATCGGGATAATTGGTGATTTCGGAGCTCTCGAATTCATCAAAATTCGATGATATGAGATTTTCTTGCACAATACTCCTCAGATCAACAGGTGTGTAGTCTGATAGAGTTTTAGCTTGCCAATTTGCAAACTCTCTCATTTGTTCATTTTGAGCATCGAGTTCTTCGAGTTTGATTTTCATATAATCTAAAGAATTTTCAGACACATAATTTTTCTCGTCTTCTGGTTGTTGAGTTTGGATATATTCTTGGGAATAATCCCAATTAGAATTGTATTCCTCATAATCATTCCATTCAGGTTCCATGGGTGCATAATTTCCCATAGGAACGTAATAATAACATTTCCATGTTGAGTGATAATCTCCACAGATTTCACAACCAGTTATTGTTTCGTCATTCATGATCCAAGATTGACCGAACGAATTGTCAACAACAACCGTTTGAGAGTATTGATTAAATTGATTTCGGATGTCATAAAGAGTTTCCATAATATTCTCGAGATTTTTTATAATGCGTTTATTACCAAATTTTAGCTACAATGTGGTGCATTTACTAATTATCCTATTAGTTATAAAACTAAAAATTATATACGTTATCAAATTAATAGACTTTTCTGATTTTGCCCACGTTTCGAATAGCCAATAGATGCAGCAGGGAGCCAGAACCCTTTAAATCGGAAGCTCACAACTCAGCCACTAACAAATCCAACTATTACTACGAACCAGAAAATTTGGATGTCTATCAATTTAACCGCTTAAAATAATTTTTCGTTTTTGAAATTTTAGAGAAGAAATAGAAAATTCCATGTCCTAAAAACTAGATCGTCGAGAAATAAGAAAGAAAAAGATCGCGTCGAAAAACGTCTAAAAATAAAAGGTCGAAAAATAATAAAAAGAACGTAGCGCGTCGAAACTTAAAAGTCTAAAAATAAGAATTAAAGGTTGCGTCTAAAGGTATTAAAGTTTAAAAGAAATTCTATATCCAAAACGGCAATTACTTAAAAAGGTACTAAAATATTAAAACGGCGTCGCAAAATTCTAAAGCACCTAAATCTTAGTCTAAAGAAAAAGCACATTAGGGATTTTACGGCAAAGCCTAAAAATATAGAAATATAAAATAAGCTACGGCAAAATACTAGTCTTAAAACTAATTACGAACGATAAAGATACAAATATTACGAATAAACGATAAAAATACAAATTATAATTAAAATGATAAAAATACAAATTTTATAAAAATATTATTTTTATATTATTATTATATAAAAATATTAATCTATATATTTAATAATAATAAATAAACTTAAAATTATAAATCAAATATCAAAACAAACTTAAACTAATTAATATTATAATTAAACCCTAATTTAATTAATAATAAAATTATAAACCCTAACTGCATTTAATGCTCGAGTCAGACCTGTCAGGGCAGGCCATGCGATCACATGCTGTTGAGGCTTCTGGCTCATACGATCGCATGGGCCTGTAAGTCCTTTTTTTTTTTAATAACTTTATATTTTTTTTCTAAAAATATATATAAATATATTTATACAAAAATAAATTAAAAATATTGTGTTTCGCCGACTCCCCGACAGCGGCTCCAAAAACTTGATGTGCGAGCGGAGGTGTACGAAATAATATTATATTTTACTACGAAATATGATACAATTTACACAAGTTTTATTTATTTATATAGATGGGATATACCTAAACCTTGCTACAACACTATAGGCAGTGTACCTAATCGTAGAGTAGTATCGTTTTCAGTAAGTCCGGTTCGTTCCACAGGGAGATGACTTATTTTACACTATATTTTTAAACAACTATATTTGTATAAAATATATATTTATATATATTATAATAATATAAAAGGGGGTTTACCGTTTGATGACCGGTTTGTCAATTTTATATTTTAAGTCACAATTAAAACTTAATGAAAAATATAAATGACGATAATTTAAGTGTGATGAAATATAAAATAAAATAATTATGCTTATTTAAACTTCCGTAACCATGATGTTTGACGTTTTGATTTTAATTTAATATCCTGGGTTAATTGTCCTTTGTCCTGAATGTATTTGAAACCTATTTGGGCTTTGCCCATAATAGTTCATCGGTAATAATTATAAAATGCTCGGCAAATTTAACCTTATACCCGAAGTCAAATATTCCAACTAATTGGGGATTCGAACTGTAACAAGGTCTTAATACTTTGTTTAATGAATACACCAGGTTATCGACTGTGTGTAATCCAAGGTTTTAATACTTTGTTAACAATTACACCAATTACCCTTGAATGTAATCCACCCCTGTTTTAATGAGTCCAGTGACTATTAATCCATCCCCGTGTCCGGTCAAATGAACAATAATTTGTATTTATAAATATCCCGCCCATCGTATCCGATTAAGCGTATGTGGTTATATATAGATACGTCAAATTGTAACCTTTATATTAATTTAACGAGGTATCATTAATTTAATATAAAGCCCATTAATAGCCCATAGTCTAATTTCCACAAGTGTCGTTCTTTTATCCAAACCCCAATTATGGTACAAAGTCCAATTACCCCATCTATAATATTTAGATCAACATCACAATTACTTCAATTTAAATAAGCATAATAATAACTTAGTTACGAGACATTAATTTAAAAAGGAGAACATAACTTACATTGATTATTTATCGCGTAGTGTTACACGGACAGAATTTCGACTTTAGAACCCGTAAATTAACCTTTACATAACCCAAACTAATCTAATATAAAACTAACCTATGCTATATATATATATATATATATATATATATATATATATATATATATATATATATATATATATATATATATTTATTTATTTATTTATTTATTTATTTGTTATATATTATAGACAGAGAGATAGATTGATGGTGTTTTAAAACTGGCCGAATTCGTTGCCTTTTATAGATGTGACCAAAATTTTGGGGCCATGCGATCGCATGGCTCCCCTTTGTTATTTCCATGCGATCGCATGACATAAAAATCCAGCTCACATTGCCTTGGACACTAGCTTGTCGACATGATATATAAATATATATAATATATATATATAATTTATATAATTATATATATATTATATTATATTCTTGTGCATTATAGACTTGTAATTTTTGGTCCGTTGAGTCGGGCGTTGATAGTTGGCTCGGGTACCGGTTCCGGATTTTCGAACGTCTTTTCGTACGCGCAGATATCTTGTACTTTGCGTTCCGCGATTTGTAATTTGCTAAAAAAATAATTTTCCTTAACTTCCAAAATCCGTGCAAGTCTATTAACTCACTTTTAGTGGCACTTTTGAGTGCACTATGGCTTTAGTGACACTTTTTTCAGCTTTAGTAGCACTTTTTCTTCAATTCTTCGTTTTCGCCTTTTGTCTTCGCACTTATTTATTTAAACAAATATTACTTGAAAATAGAACAATTGCAACTGAAAACTTTACATATTGGGATGATATTGCGACTAAATATATGTTCATTTGGAGCACTATCAGTTATGAACAATGATAGTAACACTGTGGTTTACAGTCTCACATGACTATAAAAATTTAGATCCTTTAGAAAATTGGATCTTTATGAAAACATTTGATCTTTTGAAAATTCAATCTAGCTTTTACCCTAGATAATTTTTCCGGAATAACCCTTCACCGGTGTTTGCAAAATGTTTTTGTGGGTTTCAGATTTGAATATTTTAGCTCAAAACTTGCGGTTTTGTGTCACCCACTTGCTAACCTTGTATTAGGAAAGCAACATGTCCAGTATACTTGCTCCGTATATTACCTTTCGGTAAACTACCGTCCGGTTGTAAAGGAAAGCGTTGAACAAGCAATTGTTAAGGCAATGTCCCGTGACATGCTTTTGATTATGGTCTATAACGTGTCGGATGCAATTAATATCCTTTGTAGGAGCAATAGTAAAGATCACCCTATAGTTTTTCGGTCTGGCACAAGGTCCTGTCTTCGACCATGCTATGCAACCACCGTTCTTACGGTTGACACCCGATTTGGTTCAGGTGACCTAATGAATTCCAGGTGAATTCCTAGGATTTTACGTTCAATGGTAATGAACGCATTGAAAATAGGGTTTTCAGAAAACAAATTGGTTTGTAATTTGATCAAAATATTTTCTCGTTCAAGATCAAGTTTAGATATCATTGAATTCCATGAGTTTGTAATTCTCAATCTTTAAAAGTCAATCTCAAGGATTGAGTAATATCAGGCTTAAAAGATGATTTTGATCTTTAAGGAGATTATCCTTTCTGGGGATCTGATTCATTAGTCTTATAAGCTAATTTGCACGGTGCCTCCCATTGTACGAGACAGATCCTCTCATGGTTAGGATAAGTCTGACCACTTGGCGACCCTGTTTGATGCTGAGGTCCGTGAATTTCCAGCTGATTTTCGAGAAAATTTTTCAAGGTTTTTAGTAGACTCTACAACTGGTCTGGACGACAACTTCCTGACCTAAATCAAGAAGCGCGTGTCTTTTTCTCGGAAGACTTTACTTCCTTTTAAATTCTATTTATATTACAATGAACTGGGTAAAACTGATTAATATCGTCCAAAATAAAAGTATCTTCAATTATTTGTACAAAAATATGTGACATATGTTCTAAACAACTTGGTAAATTTTTCCCACACTTGGCTTTTATTTTTCTTTCTTTGCCTTTTTATTTTCCTCTATTCAATTTTAAATGAATTCTAATATTTTGGGTTGTTTCTCAATTTATGTCCTTTACGAGGTAACAATAATTTTGGTGTTAACACCTAGTTTTATCGTTCATAAATATGTATAAACATGATTTTGAGTTCATTTAGTTGAAAATTTGAAAAATTTTACTAGAATTGGGTAGTCAGTATATAAGACTAGGGCTGTTCTTTATTATCAGAGAGCACTAGATTCTAATACAACTACTGCGTTACTAGTATTTTTAATGGTAACCAAGTGTTTAAATTTAAATTTTTAAAAATCCGAAAGAATTTAACCCCTTCCCACACTTAAGATCTTGCAATGCCCTCATTTGCAAGAAATCAGTAACAATTTAAATTATTGAGGGTGATTAGCGTAGAAAAAATGATTAAATTTTACCAAAGTTTCCAAACATATTGGCGTTTGTTTGTTGAATGATAAATGGTGCACATCATTTGTTCATTCCGTCTTGTTGTTACATCACATTTGTTTTTCATTTTGTCGTCAAAATTAGTAGCTTTTGCTGAACTTAATGTTAATCTTTGAAAGTTCGTTGTTTTACCCTGTTGTGTACAATTGACAATATACAAACATACAAATAATAACATGCATGGTAATTTGAAATGGGACTTAACATCCCACTTTCAAATCAAATATGAAATATTAGTACAACATAATAAAAATGTTAAATATTACATAAAAGTATCACAATATTATATGTTTTAAACATAAGTAAATAAAAATAGTAAAAGACAAAAATCACCAACGGGAACTGTATCAATCTGGATAGGGGTTCCAGTTCATGTCGTCAGTCGGGTTCCACAGTTGGTTATAGGTGTGCTGATAGGCTTGGTTGGGGTCGTAGAGAGTAAATGGTGGTCGCATATCGGGCTGGTGTGGCGGATAGTAAGCAGGTCGGGTTGGTACGTAGTTATTTGGTACCTGAGGTGATAGCTGGCTCATGATCTGATGTTGATGATAGTGCCATCTATCATGCTGTCGTTGCCTGGAATGCTCGTACACATTCTCAGCGTGCCACTGCTCGTACTGACTATGTCTAGCCTCGTTTGTCATTTATACCTCATCTATACGCTGGTAAACGTCAGTAACAGCCTCCCTAATGACATCCCTAATGTCATCCGCTTCCTCTATTTCCTCATCTAAACCTCTCTCTACCTGTGGATGAGAGCCCTAATATGGTACTGCCTGATTGCGTCTGCTCTTTAATAACTTTGCACCTTGATAGACCCGCAATCCTAAAGTCTCATCATGTTCCCTACAAACCATCAGCGGACCCCCTTGATCCCTATCTACACCCAAATACTCTCCAATGAGAGTAACAAAAATACCTCCTCCTATTATTCCCCCGTCCTGTATACCTTCCACCATTTTGGATAGATAAAAACCAACACAGTAGGGGATATTAACAAAGCTTCTAGTGTTTCGAATACACTTAAGGTAAAATAAATCGTGTAAGGTCATTTTCTCCTTGTTGTTACCTCTTTGTGTAATCGAATTAGCTAAAAATCTATGTATAATACGAAGCTCTGCTTTGTTAATATCTAAATAGGAGTGTCTTCCTCCCCGTGTAAAAACATTATAATTTGACATACGCCTCCAGACGGCGTTCGCGTCAAAATTCCTATCTACCATTTCACCATGATAAATCAAATTTGTACAATCAAGCAATAGTAATTCAGCGGGAGTGTAAATCTGTAAAGCCCTGGCCATGTCTAGCATGGACATCCTGTACATCCTACGGCCAAGTAAAAATCTAAGAAAACTCTTATCGTCTAACCTATCTACATCCTTATTAAATGATATAGTACTCATAAGCTCAACACACCACTCTTTATATACAGGCCTATGAGTTGTAAATAAACGTTCCCAATCGGGAAAAGAAGAGCTGCCATACCTTTGGATTAGATGCAGTCTAACTGGGTTAGCTAGTTGGACCCTTTCCAAAGGCTCCCAATCGATTACCCTCGGTACTTCTACATTTTTCGTTACCAGTTTAAATTTGTTACTTTGGTACGTCTTGTAATCTCTCCAACTTCTATCAATCCTTAAATTGGGATGCAACTGTTCTTCATGAATTGTTGGGTGTTCTACTATATGATGAGCGGAAAATACTACGTAGGTAATAAAAATTTTTGGATCCGGCTCATAGTATGGTAATGTTGATCATCATGTTGTTGTTGTTGTTCCTGTTGTTGCTCCGGTTCATGATATTGCATCTCTGGCTGTGGTTTCGGAGCAGGTTGCCTAGATGATGATGATGCACCATCAGTATCGGTATTTCTCTGCAAAACACATTAAACACAAAATTTGTGCATCCAAATATGCATTAGTGTTAGTAAAATAACAACTTGAAACAATTACAATGACATGTTTAATCCATATTAAACTCATGCTCATTTTCATATTTTTATCAATTCTACACTTTTTCAAATAAGCATATATGAAAATGTTTACAAAGTTTATAAGCATTCTACTCAAATAACATGTTAAAATAACCATTACTAGTAATTAAATAAGTTTCAAATGGCATTTACATCAATTTAATCAAGTTCATGAATTTTAGACTTAAAAAGTCCACTTTAATTCTCAAAAATCATGTTTAGGATCAATGTTTGGATCATTTAGCTACCTAAACATGTTACACTACTTAATTTAGCAATAATTCATGACAAAAATTGGTCATAACCTGTTTATATCAAAAAGCCCCAAATTGCTCAAGAACACAAACCCTAGATTTTTAAAAATTTTGAAGTTTTTGGCTTCAAATCATGACAAATAGCATCAATCTAGGTTATACATGCATAATATACTAACAATTAAACTCTAATTACACTAGAAATTAACAAAATTAAATTAGGTAAAATTTAGCTCAAGAACACTAAAATTCAATTTTAAAGAGTTTAAGGGGTGAAATCTTTACCTTCTTTGAAAAACTTCTGAACAATTTCATGATTAAAGCGGATTATAGCAAGAAAACTGGTGAATTTTGGTGAAAATTGGTGAAAATTGAGGGTGTTTTGGAGTGTGTTCGTGTATGCGTATGTGTTGAAGTGAGAAGGCAGAACAGGCGAGCTGCTCTTTTGATTCTGACCAGCATTTAGTCCCCATGCGACCGCATGGTTTGGAAGGGTAAACCCCATGCGATCGCATGGGGGTCCCTGTATTTTTTTTATATAATCATTTACTTATAAAACAAATAAATAATTTTAAAATTTTGTTTTCTTTTTAGAATGAGGGCGTTTCGGATCGTTGTCCTAGTTCGTCCCTCGACAAAATTTTAAAATTTGTCATTTTAAAGCGATTGTTTTAAAAGCAAAGATTTTTGGGTTTTTTTTTAAATGTTTTTGGCATACTTTAATTCAATAAGATTAAAAATAATGATAATAAAATTTCTCGTCCCGCCCTCGGGTAAAGCAATTTTGGTTCAACGACCTAGTCTTCAACTCACGACGAATTTTAAATATCAAATTTTTAACTTAATGAAATAAAGTAAATTTTTGTTTTTAAATTTACACCAAACTTAAATTTAAAATGCATAAAATTAAAAATTCATATTAATATTATTAATATTTTTATATATTAATTTTACAAACTTATATTAAAAATATTAATTTTTAAAATATTTAAAAACTTAAATATATTGGTTTTAGAAATTTACAATAATAATTTAAAAAACAAGGTAAAAATTAAAATTAAAAATCTTTTTGGTCTTTTATCCCACTTTAATCAATCGAATATTATCAAAAATATACGCCCCTCTTTTGAGTAAAGTAATTTCGGCTATTTTACCTAATTTTACTCCTGACGAATTTCTGAGATATTTTTGGATTGATTGATTAAAGATATTTATACCTTAAGAATTAACGGTAAATTTCGCAGTGATGTAATAAATTTTTGTATGATATCAATAATTTCGGTTTCGCATACCTAATTTTATTGAATATCAATTTAATACTTTATAGCGAACGATTCAGCGTTTATTATCAAAAGGTTAAAAGCAATAAATAAAAACAAATAAAAACTGTACATACTTACCTATGAGAAAGAATTCTCAGAGACCTGCTTTAGCCGACTCATAGGAGAGTCGCGTGATTTGGTTTTCCATAGCTACATAAGCGTAACCTCGATTCTTCAATAACTTTTCTTCTAAACATATGAACGGTCCCTCTCTGCATAGAGTAACAAATTCAGTATTTGAATATGTTTGATTATTTGAACATTTACCTTCGTGTGACCATTTTCCGCATTTATGACATCTTTCAAGGTGTCGTGCTCTTCTTTTTGTTGCGGTTTTTGATTTTCCTTTACCAAAATGTATCTTATGATGATTTTTCCTGAGGTCTTTCCTCACTTCGTCCATTTTGCCTTTTATGAATGATACCAGTTCACTCGGGAAGATGTTATTATTACGTTTAGTAATCAAAGCTTGTAGTAGTAGACCAGGGTTCAGATCAAAGGAATTCTTCATCTCGTAAAACCTAAAAAAATAAAAATTCAGAATGGAGGGAGAAGACTAGTTCTTTAGGGTCTGCTAGGGAAAGACCATTCGAATTTCATTTTCGGAAACTACACGAAAACAGAATATCTAGCTCTAACAGAAATATATATTATCCTTAAAAAGACTTGATTCTCCCCACACTTAGTTAGATGTGGTGTTGAAATTGTGATTAACTTCATTGTCAACTTCCATTGGACCATGTATGTAATGTTTAACTCTGTGACCATTAACCTTAAATTCAATCCTATTTGAATTTATTAACTCTATTGTTCCATATGGGAAAACTCTTTTGACTATGAATGGTCCAGACCATCTTGATTTCAATTTTCCAGGAAATAACTTGAATCGTGAATTGAAAAGAAGAACTATGTCTCCTTCTTTAAATTCTTTTGAACTTCTGATTCTTTTATCATGCCATTTCTTCGTTCTTTCCTTATAGATTAACGAATTTTCGTATGCTTCATGTCTCAATTCTTCTAATTCGTTTAATTGACTTAACCGTAGACGTCCAGCTTCATGTAAATCAAGATTACAAGTCTTCAAAGCCCAAAATGATTTGTGCTCAATTTCTACTGGAAGGTGACATGCTTTTCCATAAACACGTTTAAAAGGTGTGGTTCCAATTGGGGTTTTGTAGGCTTTTCTAAAAGCCCAGAGTGCATCCTCCAATTTCATGGACCATTCCTTCGAATTTGATCCTACGGTTTTCTCTAGAATACATTTTAAAGCTCGGTTGGTATTTTCAACTTGTCCACTTGTTTGTGGATGATAAGCGGTTGAGATTTTATGAGTTACTCCATATCTTTTGAGAACTTTCTCAAGTTGATTATTACAAAAATGAGTACCCCGATCACTTATTAAAGCTTTCGGTGTTCCGAACCTAGCAAAAAGACGTTTTAAGAAGTTGACTACAACTCGTGCATCGTTAGTCGGGAGAGCTTGTGCTTCCGCCCATTTAGATACATTATCAATGACAACGAGAATGTAGAGATTATTATGAGATTTTGGAAATGAACCCATAAAGTCAATACGCCAACCGTCAAATACTTCACATACTTGAATGACATTTTGTGGCATTTCATCACGTTGACTTATTTTTCTAGCCCTTGGACAAGCATCACAGGATTTACAAAGAAGGTGTGCGTCTTTGAAAATTGTAGGCCAATAGAATCCAGCGTCGTAAACTTTTCTTGCTGTGAGTTGAGGCCCATAATGCCCTCCTGTTGGTCCTGTGTGACAATGGTTTAAGATTTGACTAGCTTCATCTCCGAATACGCACCGGCGTATTATTCCATCGGGAAAACTTTTAAACAAATGTGGATCTTCCCAGAAATAGTGTTTTATATCACTAAAGAATTTCTTTCGTTTTTGGTACGACAACCCTTTTTCAAGGAATCCACATACTAAATAGTTTGCATAGTCTGCAAACCATGGAATTTCATTATAATCGATCTTCAAAAGATATTCATCAGGAAAGTTATCTTGTATGGCCGATTCATTTAGAACTTCTAATTCGGGATTTTCAAGACGAGAAAGATGATCAGCGGCGAGATTTTCTGCTCCCTTTTTGTCTCGGATTTCAATATCGAATTCTTGTAAGAGTAAGATCCAACGGATTAATCGTGGTTTGGCATCTTGTTTTGAAAATACGTATCTAAGAGTAGAATGGTCGGTATAGACCACCGTTTTAGCTAGAACGAGATATGAACGAAATTTGTCAAAAACAAAGACAATAGCAAGGAGTTCTTTTTCAGTAGTTGTGTAATTCGTTTGTGCTCCTTGTAATGTCTTACTAGCGTAATAAATAGGTTGAAATCTTTTTTCAATCCTTTGTCCTAAAACGGATCCCATTGCAAAATCACTTGCATCGCACATGAATTCAAATGGTAGATTCCAATTTGGAGTTATCATGATCGACGTATTAGTGAGTTTTTCTTTAAGAATATTAAAAGATTTGATGCATTCATCTGAAAAGATGAATGGAGCATCCTTTTCTAAGAGTTTATTCATAGGAGTGGCAATTTTAGAAAAATCTTTTATGAAACGTCGGTAAAAACCGGCATGCCCTAGAAAACTCATAACTCCTCTAACATTGGTGGGATGTGGAAGTTTAGCAATTACATCTACTTTAGCTCTATCCACTTCAATTCTTTCCTTTGAAATTTTATGACCAAGAACGATGCCTTCTTTAACCATGAAATGGCATTTCTCCCAATTAAGAACTAGATTTGATTGTTCGCATCTAATAAGCATTCGTTTAAGATTAACTAGACATGTTTCAAAAGTATCACCGAAGACTGAAAAGTCATCCATGAAAACTTCCATGCATTCTTCTATCATGTCGTGAAAAATCGCCATCATGCACCTTTGAAAGGTTGCAGGGGCGTTGCAAAGTCCAAATGGCATGCGTTTGTAAGTAAAAGTACCATAAGGGCACGTGAACGTGGTTTTCTCTTGGTCCTTGGGTGCTATTGGAATTTGAAAATATCCGGAGAAACTATCAAGAAAACAATAGTAACTATTCCCAGCTAACCTTTCCAACATTTGATCAATGAAAGGTAAGGGAAAGTGATCTTTTCTGGTGGCGTCATTTAATTTTCTATAATCAATACAGACACGCCATCCTGTTACAGTCCTAGTAGGAATAAGCTCATTTTTTTCATTTGTGATGACAGACATGCCACCCTTCTTAGGTACGCATTGAACTGGGCTTACCCATGGACTATCAGAGATTGGATAAATTAAACCTGCATCTAGCAGTTTAATAATTTCTTTCTTAACAACATCTTGCATATTAGGATTTAGTCTTCGTTGACGTTGCACATAGGTTTTATGACCTTCTTCCATAAGGATTTTATGTGTACAATACGAAGGACTTATGCCTTTAATGTCATGAATTTTCCATGCAATAGCTGGTTTATGAGCTTTTAACACAGAAATGAGTTGAGATTTTTCATTTTCCGTAAGAGAAGATGATATTATTACACGTAATTCAGATTCACCATGTAAATAAGCATATTCCAAATAGTTTGGAAGTGGCTTTAACTCTAATGTTGGTGGTTCCTCTATCGATGATTTGTATCGATATCTGTCTTCCTCTTTTAGCATTTGAAGTTCTTCTATTGTTGGTTCGTATCCATTAGCCATGAGTGTAGCTAACATTTCAGCTTCATTAATTGGTTCAGTTCCTTCTCCTAAAGAACATTCTCCTGTTCCTTGTAATTCTGGAAATTCTTCTAACAATTCTGCATGTGAATCTATAGTTTGAATGTAATAACATGTATCATCTGCAGATTGTAGTTGTTGCATGGCTCTATCAACAGAAAAGGTAACACTCTCGTCCTCTATACTTAAGGTCAGTTTCTTACCGAACACGTCTATTATTGCTTTAGCCGTGTTTAAGAATGGTCTTCCTAATATGAGAGGAACTCGAGAATCTTCTTCCATGTCTAAAATAACAAAATCTACTGGAAATACTAAAGTATCAACTTTAACTAGCATGTTCTCCATTATTCCTCTAGGATATTTTACTGATCGATCGGCTAGTTGTATGCTTATTCGTGTTGGTTTCAATTCTCCAAGGTCTAGTTTAGCGTATGGTGAATACGGCATTAAATTTATACTAGCACCTAAGTCTGCCAATGCTTCTATTGAACTAAGACTACCCAGAAAACATGGAATTGTGAAACTTCTTAGATCTGATAATTTTTCTGGTATCTTATTCAACAACACTGTAGAACAATTAGCATTCATAGTAACAGCCGAGAGTTCTTCCATTTTCTTTCTATTTGTGATTAGATCTTTCAGAAATTTAGCATATCTTGGCATTCCTGATATCACATCAATGAAAGGAAGATTGACATTTATTTGTTTAAACATATCCAAGAATTTGGATTGCTCGACTTCAAGTCTTTCTTTTCTCATTTTACTTGGGTAAGGAAGTGGTGGTTGGTATGGTTTAACATAAGGTTTTGCCTTAACTGTGTTATCTTCATTAACCTTTTCAACTACCGGTTCTGTTTCCTTATCTTACTCAGGTTGTGGTTCTTGTGTAGTAAGAATAGAATCATCAGAAATTATAGGTATTTCAGGTGGTTTAAGTGTAATACCACTTCTCGTGGTAATGGCTTTAGCTGTTTCATTCCGGAGGTTAGCATTTGTATCGCTAGGTAGACTTCCCGGTTTTCTTTCACCTATCAACCTTGCTAGGTTGCTAACTTCTTATTCCAAATTTTGAATCGAAGCTTGTTGATTTCTAAATGCTTGAGCATTTTGTTCATTAGTTTGTTTCTGAGATATGAAAAATTGAGTTTGAGATTCAACTAACTTTGACATCATGTCTTCTAAATTTGGCTTTTTATCATCGGTTTGTGGTGGTTTAATTGGAAAAATAGGTCTTTACTGATTGTAAGTATTGTTGGATACTTGTTGATTGCTAGGACCGTATTGGTTGTTGTATGGAACATTTCGGTTATAATTCTGATTTTGATTGTAGATTGGTCTTGGCGGTTGATAATTATTCTGATAATTATTTCCAGGCCTTTGGTTCATGTATGAAACATTTTCTCTTTGTTCCATTGTTTGTTTAATACTGAGACAATCTTTTGTCAAATGTGGTCCTCCACACTGCTCACAACTAATTCGTATTGAGTGAATATCTTTAGTCATCTTTTCCATTCGTCTCTCGATAGCATCTATCTTTGCGGAAATGGAATCAAAGTCATGGCTAGAATCGGCTCTAGCCGCTTTAGATGATCTAACGATACCATTTTCTTGGTGCCACTCATGTGAGTGGGAAGCAGTGTTATCAATAATTTTGTAAGCTTCAGTTGCAGTTTTCTTCATAATGGAACCACCAGCTGCTATGTCGATGTCTTTTCTTGTAGTGATGTCGCATCCTTGGTAGAATATTTGTACTATTTGATAAGTGTCTAAACCATGTTGCGGACATCCTCTTAACAACTTTCCAAATCTTGTCCACGCCTCATATAGAGTTTCATTTGACTTTTGTGTAAACGTAACAATTTCTCCTTGAAGTCTGACGGCTTTAGATGCCGGAAAGAATTGTTTAAGAAATTTTTCAACTAAAACATCTCATGTATCAATCGCCCCTTCAGGTAACGATTCTAACCAATCTTTGGCTTCTCCCTTTAAAGTCCAGGGAAATAACATGAGATAGATCTGTTCATCCTCCACATCTCTGATTTTGAATAGAGTACAGATCCTATTAAAGGTTCGAAGATGTTAATTTGGATCTTCCTTCGGCGCACCACTAAATTGGCATTGATTAGTTACCATGTGTAGGATTTGTCCTTTGATTTCATAATCTGACGCATTAATGTCTGGTTGAGTAATTGCATGACCTTGGCCAGTGCGTTTAGCCCTCATTCGGTCTTCCATACTTAGAGGTTCCAGATTTTTCATGATTAAATTTGTTGAATCTGAATCACTAGAGGATTTTGATTTAATGGTTTCTTCCTCGACAATATCTGGATGAGTGATTTGTGGTTCAGGAGGAATGATTAGTGGTTCAGGATCTCTGAATTGTCCCTGAATATCCTCCGGATTCTCAATTGTGAAGTCGGGTTCAAAAAATGGATTATCGGAAATTTGAATTGGAGTACTTGGTCGACTGGATGACGATTCTAAAGAAAAATCAACGGCGACAATATTTGCTAGATGTCTTGATCGAGTTACAGGGGGTGAACGTATAAAAGGTGGTGAACGTTTTGCTCGGTGCATTCATTGAATATCCTATTAGTTATAAAAGATAAAAATTATATAAGTTATCAAATTAATAGACTTTTCTGATTTTGCCCACGTTTTGAATAGCCAATAGATGCAGCAGGTAGCCAGGACCCTTTAAATCGGAAGCCTACAACTCGCCACTAACAAATCCAACTATTACTACGAACCAGAAAATTTTGGATGTCTATCAATTTAACCGCTTAAAATAATTTTTCGTCGAAATTTTAAAGAAAATTCTATGTCCTAAAAACTAGAACGTCGAAAAATAAAAGGTCGAAAAATAAGCGTCGAAAAATAAAAATAAAAATGCAGCGTCGAAACTTAATAGTCTAAAAACTAAAATTTAAAACTTACGTCTAAAGGTATTAAAGCTTAAAAGGAATTCTATATCCAAAACGGCAATTACTTAAAAAGTACTAAAATTTTAAATCGGCGTCGCAAAATTCTAAAGCTTCTAAATCTTAGTCTAAAGAAAAAGCACTTAAGGGATTTTACGGCAAAGCCTAGAAATCTAGAAATAAAAATAACTACGGCAAAATACTAAGTTTAAAACTAGTTACGAACGATAAATATAAAAATTACGAATTAAACGATTAAAAATATACAAAATATAAAAATAGGCTTAAAGTTATAAAAATACAATTTTACAAAAATATTATTTTTATATTATTATTTTATAAAAGTATTAATTTATATATTAATAAAACTAATTATAACTTAAAAATACAAATTAAATAAAACTAAAACTAATTAATATTTAAATAAAACCCTAATCTAATTAATTAATAATAATAATAATTAAAACAACCCTAATCGTACCAGGTTCAGATGTGTCAGAAGGGACCATGCGGTCGCATGGGTTTTAAGGCATGGGCTCATGCGATCGCATGAGCTTCAGGTTCAGCTGGAGTGCAAACTCAAATTCGTGCAGGCTCAGATAGTTTTATTTTATTTATTTTACGTTTTACTTTTTTTTTCTGTTTTATATTTTTGTAAAATATTTATATAAAACTTATAAATAAGAAAAATTTACTTATTAGTTTTTATAACTTTTCACAATAAATAGAAATATAAACTATTTAAATTTAACTAAATTTAAAAATATAGATATATATTTTTCTTTTTCTTTTATATTTTTGATTGTATTATATAAAACGTATTTTTATAAAAATGAATTAAAGCTTAATAAAAATCTTTTTTTTAATAGCATTTCGCTTCGGCGTTCCCCGGCAGCGGCGCCAAAAATACTTGATGTTAAAGCAGAGGGGTACGAAATAGTTATATTTTTACTACGAAATACTATTAAATACTATACAATTTTACACAAGTTATTTATTTATTTATAGAGTGGATATACCTAAACCTTGATACAACACTATAGGCAGTGTACCTAATCGTACAGTAGTGTAGTTTTTAGTAAGTTCGGTTCGTCCACAGGGAACTAGCCAAGTTTAACGCTATATTTTTAAACTATAGTTGTATATATATATATATATATATATATATATATATATATATATATATATATATATATATATATATATATATATATATATATATATATATAAGTAGTATTATTATTTTAAAAAGGGGGTTTTACCGTTTAATGACCGGTTTGTCGATTTTAAAACTTTAGTCGCAGTTAAAACCTAATGTAAAATATTAAAAATAAATAAAGCTTAATTTAAAGCGTAAAATAAATAACGATAATTAAAGTGCGATAAATTAAAGTGTGATAAATAAAATGACAATAAATTAAAAGTGCAATAATTAAAAAGTACGATAATTAAAAATACGATAAGATATAAAATAAAGGAATTATGCTTATTTAAACTTCCATAATCATGATGTTTGACGTGTTGATTTTAATTTATTAACATGGGTTAATTGTCCTTTGTTCTGGACTATTTGATATGTCCATCTGGTTTTTGTCCATAACAGTCCATCAGTCATAAATATAAAGTGCGAGTGTCCTCGTCAAATTATCCTTATACCCGAAGTCAAATATTCCAACTAATTGGGGATTCGAACTGTAACAAGGTCTTAATACTTTGTTTAATGAATACACCAGGTTATCGACTGCGTGTAGTCCAAGGTTTTAATACTTTGTTAACAATTACACCAATTACCCTTGAATGTAATCCACCCTTGTTTTAATGAGTCCATTAACTATTAATCCATTTCCGTGTCCGGTAAAATGAACGATAATTCGTATTTATAGATATCCCGCCCACCGTACTCGATTAAGCGTATGTGGTTATATATAGATACGTCAAATTGTAAACTTTATATTAAATTAACGAGGTATCGTTTAGTTAATATAAAGCCCATTAATAGCCCATAGTCTAATTTCCACAAGTGTCGTTCTATTGTCCAAACCCCAATTATGGTACAAAGCCCAATTACCCCGTCTTTAATATTTAGGACAACATCACGATTATTTCGGCTTAAATAAGCATAATAATAACTTAGCTACGAGACATTAATTTAAAAAGGTTGAACATAACTTACAATGAGTATTAATAGCGTAGCGTTACACAGACAGAATTTCGACTTACACACTTGCAACATTCGCTAACATAACCTTATTATTATTAATCTTAAATTAAAATTAAAATTAAAATTAAAAATATATATATTTGTGAGAGAGAGATTGATAAAGGATGTTTTAAATTCGGCCAAAACTCGCGAAATTTATAGACCTGGCCAAACTTTTGGGGCCATGCGATCGCATGGGTTTCCTTTGCATTTGCCATGCGATCGCATAGAGTCTAGGGACAGCTCACAATCTTTTGTTTTCTTGTTTTCCGACGGTTTTTAATATATAATATATATATATATATATATATATATATATATATATATATATATATATATATATATATATATATATATATATATATATATATATATAATTTTAAGAATTATTTATATATTATATTATATTCATGTGCATAGTTGACTTGTCATTTTAGCTCCGTTGCGTCGCGCGTTGAGAGTTGACTCTGGTCCCGGTTCCAGATTTTCGAACGTCCTTTCGTACTATTTAATATCTTGTACTTTGCATTTTGTGGCTTGTACTCTTGTGATTTTGAGACGTTTCTCATCAATAAATTGAACCTCTTGGATTGTACTTTTTAGCTTTTTGGTCATTTGTGTCTTCAATTCGTCGAATCTGTCTTTTGTCTTCACCTTTTATTATTTAAACAAATATAACTTGTAAATAGAACAATTGCAACCAAAAGCCTGTCTTTCTAGAAGGGTAATGCTATGAAATATATGTTTGTTTTTAGCATTATCAATGGTGTAGCTGAAAGAAAGAATAGAACTTTTATTGAGACTGCGAGAACCATGTTGGTAGACTCAGAATTACCTGTTACTTTCTGGAGTGAGGCAGTTTCGAATGCGTGTTATACGATGAATAGGATTCTTGTTGTGAAACGTCATGGCAAGACTAGTTACGAGCTGCTGTTCAAAAGAAAACCGAACATCAAACATCTTGAACCGTTTGGGTCTCTTTGTACTATTATGGTTGTTCAGAGACATGCATCTATTCCAGCTGGTAAAGGGTTTACATGACAATTTGAGTACGAAGAGTTGTTTGAATTATTCCATCTTCCCGAGGATAACTCTGAGGATGAAGAGCTTGCAACACAAATGATGTATAACATGCGTATCTCCGCTGAACGCATGTCTGATGTGAGTGTTATACACCGATAGTTGCTGAGGAAAGTGCACCGGTGACATGGACAATTGATGATTCAGATTCTGATGTTTCGGTTCCTCTGCTAGAGGAGACGACACTACAATCTGAGGGGGAGGATGAATATATCGATGAGGTATTTGATGATCTGATGAATGAGGTGCCTATACAAACGAAAGATCAGGAAATTGTCCAGAACACAACAGAAGAATCTACGGAAACCGACGGACTACGACGGTCTAGTCGAACGGTATGTCTCCCTAGACATTTTGATAATTTTGTAGTTAACCCTGCAGGTGTTTCAGGTGCTCAGTCTGGTGGACCTTCTACTTCAAATGAACGAACAACACCCTCTGCGAATGTTGTTACCGCCTTTTATACTCAATTGAATCTGACCGGAGGAATCTTCAGGAATGCGCATTGTTGCTTCGTGTCGCAAATCAAACCTGAGGACGTCTGTCACGACCCGGAAATTTCCGACCAAATTTAAACCCTAATCTTTATATGTTTCCAACACGATAAGCAAAATCTGTAATTTTGAGTCTAGAAAGTTTGAAAGCTATACTTGGTTAATCAATTACCCCTGACTGTGCTCGACGATTCACGAACAATTATAATTATTATATGTTATCACAATTTAAAGTATAAAGGTTATATTAATATTATGATTGTTATTTTCATATTTATTTTTAATGGCAGCCTTAATAATTGTATTGTTAATAATATTATGTATAACATAAAATAGATATCTATATATTAAATTTGATATATGTTGTTACATTATTAAAAATTATTAATATTGTTATTATCATATTACTATAAGAATTAATTTTTATTAGTATTAATAACCATCTTATTGTTGATTGTTAAACTTACAAAAATTATCAATTTTATGTTAATATTACTATTATTTATTATTATTTATAAAATTATTATTATTAAGATATTCATATTATTAAATTACAATAACAAATAGAGATTACAGGTTTGGTTTGAAGTTACTATCACACTGTGTTGGTGTCTCTTGAACTGGTTACAAAATCACTTTCGTATCAATTTGAATCAAATGCTAGTACAAATCAATACACTGTTTTTATTTTTTCCTTTTATCCCTTTCTGACACCGAATACTCTTGTCAATACAACTGGGTTATTTAAACGTGTTCTCAATTCCAATATAAAAATCATTCAACTTATCATAAAATACTACCATCCAATAACACCCCTTTGTTTATATTATTATTCGAAATCACCACTATAGCTGTACTAGGTTTGATGTTATCTGCTTCTTTGTCTGATCAACCCTAACGATGAAGATGATGATTAGTATTTATGATTTTATGTGAATCTGTCCCTAAACTGTCACCCATATTAATCAACCAAAACCACCTCATCATTTTTACTTGAAGATTTCTTTTCCTGTACAAATCGAAAACCCACTCAATCAAAACCGTTAAACACCCACCATCGAATATTTTTATGACTAATGAACCACTGCTACTGTCGATTACGTTTTTCCTCAAATACACAAACCACTGAATATGCTATAACTCGAGGATACAATAAAAGCTGCATATTGATCTTGTCGATTTCCAATTTCAGCCAAGTACTTTAGTTAAAATATCTGTTAATCCGTTTTCTGTTTACAATCCACCATCCCTCTCTTCCAATACTTGTCATCTATAACCATCGACAACCAGGATTCACCAACCAACACCGAGAGTCACCTTTCTTCCATCATCATCGATTAAACCGACACCTTCTAACCCTTCCTGTTGCTGCGTTCTATTGTTTCTGTTTCCATCAAATACCATCAACCAAAATGTCATCGACCTTCTAATAACACCACCTTCCATCACCCTTAAACACCTCAAACAACCATCATCTAAAAAAAAATCGTCACCGATCACCCTTTGCCGTTGACATCTATAATCTTTAAAACCGAAACCCACTTGATCATCACCAAAAACCCTCAACCCATCACCATTGAAGACGATTATAAAAACTTGTTCCTGCTAATCGATGCTGTAACTATTTTTTTTTCTTTCTGTGAGCAGCACCAAGAACCACCGAAATCACCATGCTTCCACTTTATTTTCTTTGTTTTGATCGACAATTATAAACCAATAAAACCAATTGATAAAGTTAATTAAAAAGGGACGGTTTATATCCTCTTGCATCGAATCCTAAGTCCAAAACGTGGACCCTTTGCTCCACTATCTGATACCGTAAAGTTTCAAGTGGGGTTTATCAATTTGTTATGATATGATTTGTACAGCTCGATCCCACCATCCCCTATTAAGTCATCAAACCGAATTCCTTTTCTCTTGGATCGTGAGTTATTGAAAGTTTTGGGCCATGAACTTGGATTCCATGTTGGGCCGAGAAATCAGTTTCATATTGGGCTGTGATCTGATTCGTTTTCGATGGGATTGTTAGGAATAAGTAAGTATACTACGTGTTGATATGAAATAAGAAACAGATAAAAACGGATATATATATATATATATATATATATATATATATATATATATATATATATATATATATATATATATATATATATATATAGAGAGAGAGAGAGAGAGTTAAGTCGGGAATTATTCAGATAAACGGAGATGGCTGGATGGTTTAGGATACTGTAGGTTAAGCGAGAGGTCAAGGGTTCGAGCCTTGTTGTAGGCAATTCTTTTTACACAAGCATTAAAGGGTATACACAATTATCTTCTTATTTTTATTATTGTTATTAATTATTATGATTATTACTATTATTATTTTTACTTCTATTACTTATTATTGTTAATGTTATTATTAATATTACAATTATTATTATTATTATCATTACTAATACAAGTATTAACTATCATGTATTATTATTAAGATTATAGCTAAAATTATTATTACTATTATTATTATTATAAAGTATTATATATCAATATCAAAATTATCATTTTTATTATCGTTGTTATCAAACTTATTCTTTTTATAAAAACTACTAACATCATTAAGAGTATCATTTTTACTAAAATTACTATTTTGTTATCATTAAAAATTATCATTTTCTTTATTAACATTTTCATTATTAAAAAGTAACATTTTTATTATTATTATCATTATTACTATCCTTAACTTAGTATTGTTACAATTATTAATTTTCGCGAACAAAGGATATTTGTATAAAAATATATTATTACTATTATTCTGTTAACTGTTATAAATTATAATAATATAACTAAATATCTATATATGTAACATTTGAATTAATAAATATATTACTAAAATAAAATAAGTAATACAGTATATACTTAATATATATACATAAGTTGTTCGGTTGTGATTACATGTTTTAATATTTAAACAAATGTTATAGGTTCGTGAATCTGAGGCCAACCTTTTATGTGTTCAATGATGTTATATGTATTTTTACTACAAAATACATTAGGTGAGTATATAGTTCCCTTTTAAACTCTAAATATTTTGGGCTGAGAATACATGCGCTGTTTTTATAAATGTTTTACGTTATGGACACAAGTGATCAAAAATAAATTCTACGTTGAGTTGTACCATGGCATATCTCTTTATACTTGGTAGCTAATATTTACGTGAGGAGCGTAAACGCGAATCCTGTTGATAGATCTATCGGGCCTGACAACCCCAACCGGGCTGGACGACCAGTTTTTAACGGTTGCACAGTACTTCGTTTCGTTACTACACTTGGTACGGTGTAGGGTTTATTTAAG
The DNA here is from genome assembly GCF_046630445.1 of Rutidosis leptorrhynchoides. Lineage (NCBI taxonomy): Eukaryota > Viridiplantae > Streptophyta > Magnoliopsida > Asterales > Asteraceae > Rutidosis > Rutidosis leptorrhynchoides. Next base: position 20,610,612 of record NC_092341.1, on the reverse strand, counting down.
AATATGCTGCTGTGATTTAAATGTTAAGTATGGTTACCAAGTGCTCAGCGACTTTTCATACACGAAGAGTGTATTATGTATAAACATGAAATCTTGTGGTCCATAGTTATTACGCTGCTAGCATCAAACCTATATATCTCACCAACTTTATGTTGACGTTTTAAAACATGTTATTCTCAGGTACAAATTAAGTCTTCCGCTGTGCATTTGCTCACGTTAAGGACATTATTTGGAGTCGATCATCGCAATGGGACCAAATGTTGATGACTTCGTCCAGGAGGATTAGGACGGGTTGTTACAGGTGGTATCAGAGCGTTGGTCTTAGCGAACCAGGTCTTGCATTAGTGTGTCTGATTAGTAGTTGTTAGGATACAATAATGAGTCTGGACTTTGACCGTGTCTGCATATCAAAAGTTTTGCTTATCATTTCTAGTCGGAAACCATCTGCTTATCATCCTTAGGGAATTACCTGCTTATCATTCTTAAGTCTAGACACGTCTTACTGCATTTAGTGCATCGATAGTGTATAGACAAAATTCATATCTTAGCGCATCTGTAGACTTGCCTGACATATGCCGTAGGTTCCTCTGTAGTCTACGAAATCTTTAGTATTATGTAAATAGATATTCTATATATCTATGATATCATCCGATATCCGAAAATCTTTTCACATCGAATATCCATTCCATTCACCAAATTGCTCTTTTGGCAATGAATCTGAAGCGCTTACCAGCGAACCCGTTCGAAACATCATTTTCTCTCTCCTTTCTAGTGTATCTCGTCACGATTATATATTATCTTATATTTTGAATCTTACTCATCCGCTCGCTTCAACCGTCAATCATCCCGGCATAAGAAGTTAACGAACTTCGCGCTCGTGTGACGATGTTGGAGAACAATGTGCGAAGGTTGCAAACACCAGCAGCAGCACCAGCCGCATAATCTGAACCACCATCACCAATGTCAACAGTACCCTTATCACCCCCAAATCACAACCGTGTCGTAAACCTCAACATCACAATTTGTACCTCGGATATCAACATCACACACCTCAATATCACTATCTGTACTTCGAGTATGATCTTCGTTTTACATATCATTCTATATCGATTATCTTCGCTTTACTTATCGTTCTATCTCATTTATCTTCGTTCGACATGGTAATTATGTAATCTTTAATGTTTTAGAGATCATGTAATCAAGTATTAACGATAAATCAAAAAAAAAAAAAAATTTAATATCTTATTGACTCATTAGATCCATGATTACATCTGAAGAAAATATATATACAAGTATATTTTCATAAAGATTGTAATTAAAAATTCTTTCGTACAAACTGTTAATGATGAAAATATTTTAACGGGTAGGTAGTACCCGAGGAATATTTAGATCTCACATTAATAAGTTACAGTGTATATTCTTCGAATCTGATTCAACGGTCATTTGCTATTCTACTTACAACCACCGATATTCGTATCTGTTCACCACCGAATAACCATTTTTATTCAAATTTCATATTTGGATTTTTATCTATCAGAATCCAACAAGTGGCATAATGAAGAAAACATTGGACAAAATAAAAAGTGTTAGAAACAAACAAATTAATTATGAGAAATTCTGTTAGGAATCCACGCTAACTGTTCCTAGTTAACTGTTCTCAGCTAACTGTTAATTCCGTATTACATTTTATCGCAATTTAATTTATTGTCATTTAAGTTCTGTTATTTATTTTACGCACTTTAAATATCGGGACACGTATACAAGGTTTTGACATATCATATCGACGCATCTATATATATTATTTGGAATAACCATAGACACTCTATATGCAGTAATGCGGGAGTTAGCTATACAGGTTTGAGGTTGATTCTCAAATAATATATATACTTTGAGTTGTGATCGAGTCTGAGACATGTACACGGGTCACGATACGTATTAATTAATTCGAATATTATATATTAAATTATATATGAATATATTGGACTAGTGGACAACTGGACTATTGGACTGCTAACTTTGGACAATTAAAATGAATTAAAATATTGATTATAACATATGAAACTAAACAATTCTTCAAGTTTGTCACTTGATTTCATCCTAAACCTCATTTGTATCTCGACGTTTACAATCCGCGTACAAACCTATCAGGATTCTTGAAAATACCTCAATCGAGAAGTTGAACCGACCGCACTTCATCTACAGAAGAAAAGATCTATACACATGAAAAACTCCTGAACCCAAAGTCATAGTTTAACACGTACCGCGACGAATTCTTTAGCATTTATTAGCAAAAACAACCTTACGATTCCTTTTCAAAGTAGCCAATTTTGTCACAGCTTCAGCAGAACAACTTCGACCTTTCATTCGAAAAAGTCTTATTATAACTTTGATATATACGATTGGTTTTCCTCATCTTTACCGGGGAACCTTTCATACTCCGCCATTTTATCATCAGCATTTAATCATCTAAAAACACAATTCGCCCAAAAACACCTCGGATTGATAATCGACGATTCAGATATGACTGCATTAAATGCAGAAGAAACAGTAAAATTTTAGATGGCCTAAATGGCCAAAAGTTTGATGATAAAGAAGGGAATGTTAGGAACGCTCGATAGAAAATTTAGTGCTGAAAAATGGATTGAGCTAACCGTGAAGGAAACAAAGAACAAATACAAGGAATGAACCTGCCTTCAAATAATGCAAATGATTCAGTGTCTGCTGAAACCGTCAGTATGAACCCTACTCCTTATTCTAAATTTTTTCAGATGATATTATTCATCATCATCTTATCTTAGATATTATAAGATATCTTCATATTTTCCGCTATACATATTCTCCATATTTCTAAAGATATTTTTACAACTATTCCTATCTGCAATCATCTATCTCCCCGTAATATCTGCGTTACAACATAAGAGAAACTGTGTTAGTTTCTAAGTTCTAAAACCTTCGAGTTTAAAATAGGGATGTTCTGAAGCAGTGTTGGGAACAGATGCATGAATTAGTATAATATAATGAAACTTGATCAACTTCATTATATTACAGTAAGTCATGTTGAGTTTCTAATGGAATGTGATGATTTACAGTACCATCAACATGTGTCATGTTACACGACTCTTACATTCTACCCAATTTTTAAATATATCGAGAACATATTTTCCTGATAGTTCCATCTTTTCTTCTAAATTCTGGTAAATTGACAAATCAAAATTTTGCCATTACCATTTCTTTCTAAAAGCATTAGCTATGTTCATTCCAAAAACTTCATACCTACGAATTCCGGACCATTACTCGCTTGACTCGAAGTCAAGAGGAGGAAACGAAAGCATGAAGCTCCGAAAAATAATGAAGAATATAAAGCTCAATAATAATCCCAAAATTTCCAACCGTGTATATCGATGCAGATAGCAATATAAAGACACGGGAGAACTAAAAACACTATAAACCCAAGAGTATAGTAGAAGTAAATAGATTCTTCTGGTGGTAGATGAAAAAGAAGAATGACGGATGTGAAAATTAGGAGTATATCAAGAATCAGAATTGGATGGAGCATATCGACGAATGACTTGAAGTAGGAATTAAGGAGAAAGAGTAAAAGATGTGGATATGGAATAAGGAAACGAAGGGGGAAGTTTTATAGTGAAATATCCGACAAAGAAATCAAAACAGATTTGCCGTATTAAATCAAAGAAGATCCTGATTTTCCTAATCACTAAAGAATCAAATCTTATTACATAAGATTTTCTTTAAATCTCGTAAATTTCGGAAATCAATCCTAACCACGTCATCGGTTAAAACGATTCCATATTTACTCATTTCACTCTTTTGTGATAGCTTCATTCGTACGCTTCACATGATCGAATCGTTTTATCTATATTTCTCAATAATGATAAAACTTCATTATTACCTCATATTCGTCATGAAAACATTCTTATTGTTATCCATGACGACCTCTATCAAATTTCGGGGACGAAATTTATTTAACGGGTAGGTACTGTCACGACCCGGAAATTTCCGACCAAATTTAAACCCTAATCTTTATATGTTTCCAACACGATAAGCAAAATCTGTAATTTTGAGTCTAGAAAGTTTGAAAGCTATACTTGGTTAATCAATTACCCCTGACTGTGCTCGACGATTCACGAACAATTATAATTATTATATGTTATCACAATTTAAAGTATAAAGGTTATATTAATATTATGATTGTTATTTTCATATTTATTTTTAATGGCAGCCTTAATAATTGTATTGTTAATAATATTATGTATAACATAAAATAGATATCTATATATTAAATTTGATATATGTTGTTACATTATTAAAAATTATTAATATTGTTATTATCATATTACTATAAGAATTAATTTTTATTAGTATTAATAACCATCTTATTGTTGATTGTTAAACTTACAAAAATTATCAATTTTATGTTAATATTACTATTATTTATTATTATTTATAAAATTATTATTATTAAGATATTCATATTATTAAATTACAATAACAAATAGAGATTACAGGTTTGGTTTGAAGTTACTATCACACTGTGTTGGTGTCTCTTGAACTGGTTACAAAATCACTTTCGTATCAATTTGAATCAAATGCTAGTACAAATCAATACACTGTTTTTATTTTTTCCTTTTATCCCTTTCTGACACCGAATACTCTTGTCAATACAACTGGGTTATTTAAACGTGTTCTCAATTCCAATATAAAAATCATTCAACTTATCATAAAATACTACCATCCAATAACACCCCTTTGTTTATATTATTATTCGAAATCACCACTATAGCTGTACTAGGTTTGATGTTATCTGCTTCTTTGTCTGATCAACCCTAACGATGAAGATGATGATTAGTATTTATGATTTTATGTGAATCTGTCCCTAAACTGTCACCCATATTAATCAACCAAAACCACCTCATCATTTTTACTTGAAGATTTCTTTTCCTGTACAAATCGAAAACCCACTCAATCAAAACCGTTAAACACCCACCATCGAATATTTTTATGACTAATGAACCACTGCTACTGTCGATTACGTTTTTCCTCAAATACACAAACCACTGAATATGCTATAACTCGAGGATACAATAAAAGCTGCATATTGATCTTGTCGATTTCCAATTTCAGCCAAGTACTTTAGTTAAAATATCTGTTAATCCGTTTTCTGTTTACAATCCACCATCCCTCTCTTCCAATACTTGTCATCTATAACCATCGACAACCACGATTCACCAACCAACACCGAGAGTCACCTTTTTTCCATCATCATCGATTAAACCGACACCTTCTAACCCTTCCTGTTGCTGCGTTCTATTGTTTCTGTTTCCATCAAATACCATCAACCAAAATGTCATCGACCTTCTAATAACACCACCTTCCATCACCCTTAAACACCTCAAACAACCATCATCTAAAAAAAAATCGTCACCGATCACCCTTTGCCGTTGACATCTATAATCTTTAAAACCGAAACCCACTTGATCATCACCAAAAACCCTCAACCCATCACCATTGAAGACGATTATAAAAACTTGTTCCTGCTAATCGATGCTGTAACTATTTTTTTTTCTTTCTGTGAGCAGCACCAAGAACCACCGAAATCACCATGCTTCCACTTTATTTTCTTTGTTTTGATCGACAATTATAAACCAATAAAACCAATTGATAAAGTTAATTAAAAAGGGACGGTTTATATCCTCTTGCATCGAATCCTAAGTCCAAAACGTGGACGCTTTGCTCCACTATCTGATACCGTAAAGTTTCAAGTGGGGTTTATCAATTTGTTATGATATGATTTGTACAGCTCGATCCCACCATCCCCTATTAAGTCATCAAACCGAATTCCTTTTCTCTTGGATCGTGAGTTATTGAAAGTTTTGGGCCATGAACTTGGATTCCATGTTGGGCCGAGAAATCAGTTTCATATTGGGCTGTGATCTGATTCGTTTTCGATGGGATTGTTAGGAATAAGTAAGTATAATACATGTTGATATGAAATAAGAAACAGATAAAAACGGATATATATATATATATATATATATATATATATATATATATATATATATATATATATATATATATATATATATATATATATAGTTAAGTCGGGAATTATTCAGATAAACGGAGATGGCTGGATGGTTTAGGATACTGTAGGTTAAGCGAGAGGTCAAGGGTTCGAGCCTTGTTGTAGGCAATTCTTTTTACACAAGCATTAAAGGGTATACACAATTATCTTCTTATTTTTATTATTGTTATTAATTATTATGATTATTACTATTATTATTTTTACTTCTATTACTTATTATTGTTAATGTTATTATTAATATTACAATTATTATTATTATTATCATTACTAATACAAGTATTAACTATCATGTATTATTATTAAGATTATAGCTAAAATTATTATTACTATTATTATTATTATAAAGTATTATATATCAATATCAAAATTATCATTTTTATTATCGTTGTTATCAAACTTATTCTTTTTATAAAAACTACTAACATCATTAAGAGTATCATTTTTACTAAAATTACTATTTTGTTATCATTAAAAATTATCATTTTCTTTATTAACATTTTCATTATTAAAAAGTAACATTTTTATTATTATTATCATTATTACTATCCTTAACTTAGTATTGTTACAATTATTAATTTTCGCGAACAAAGGATATTTGTATAAAAATATATTATTACTATTATTCTGTTAACTGTTATAAATTATAATAATATAACTAAATATCTATATATGTAACATTTGAATTAATAAATATATTACTAAAATAAAATAAGTAATACAGTATATACTTAATATATATACATAAGTTGTTCGGTTGTGATTACATGTTTTAATATTTAAACAAATGTTATAGGTTCGTGAATCTGAGGCCAACCTTTTATGTGTTCAATGATGTTATATGTATTTTTACTACAAAATACATTAGGTGAGTATATAGTTCCCTTTTAAACTCTAAATATTTTGGGCTGAGAATACATGCGCTGTTTTTATAAATGTTTTACGTTATGGACACAAGTGATCAAAAATAAATTCTACGTTGAGTTTTACCATGGCATATCTCTTTATACTTGGTAGCTAATATTTACGTGAGGAGCGTAAACGCGAATCCTGTTGATAGATCTATCGGGCCTGACAACCCCAACCGGGCTGGACGACCAGTTTTTAACGGTTGCACAGTACTTCGTTTCGTTACTACACTTGGTACGGTGTAGGGTTTATTTAAGAATATGCTGCTGTGATTTAAATGTTAAGTATGGTTACCAAGTGCTCAGCGACTTTTCATACACGAAGAGTGTATTATGTATAAACATGAAATCTTGTGGTCCATAGTTATTACGCTGCTAGCATCAAACCTATATATCTCACCAACTTTATGTTGACGTTTTAAAACATGTTATTCTCAGGTACAAATTAAGTCTTCCGCTGTGCATTTGCTCACGTTAAGGACATTATTTGGAGTCGATCATCGCAATGGGACCAAATGTTGATGACTTCGTCTAGGAGGATTAGGACGGGTTGTTACAACGTCAAAGATGCATTTCAGTATGATGAGTGGGATTCAGCTATGCAGGAAGAACTTCAACAATTTAATCTGTTGGGTGTCTGGTAATCCCTCATTCGGGCTGTAAACAGTATGGCTTGAATTGGGTGTTGAAAAATAAGAAAGATGATCAAGGTATCGTGATCCGAAATAAAGCAAGATTGGTTGTAAGAGTGTATCAGCAGATTCCAGAAATAGACTACGATGAGGTTTATGCTTCGGTAGCAAGACTGGAGGCGATTCGAATGTTTTTGTCATTTGCTTCATTTAAAGGCTTCGAGGTTTATCAGATGAATGTGAAGAGTGCATTCTTATATGGCACTTTGCACGAAACAGTGTATGTGACTCAGCCATCGGGCTTTGTTGATCCACATCATTCAGAAAAGGTGTATCTCTTGGAGAAAGCGCTATATGGTCTTCACCAAGCCCCGAGAGCTTGGTATGCGACTCTGTCAAACTATATGATAGAGAATGGATTCAGGAGAGGGTTCATCGATCAGACTCTGTTTATCAAAGAAAAGGGCGATGACATTATGCTGGTACAAGTCTATGTAGACGACATCATCTTTGGGTCCACAGATCAGAAGATGGTACTCTCTCCGTCCCATATTAATAGTCTAGTATTCCATTTTGGGATGTCCCAAATTAATAGTCCACTTCCATAAATAGAAAAGAATAAAAAGTTTAAGATCTATTATGCCCTTAATGTATGTGGATGGGATTGAAGGAGAAAGAAAAGGTAAGGGTAAAACTGGAAAGTTAACAGAAAGTACAGTACTTTTATGACATTTTCTTAAACTGTGTGTTTTTTATTCGTGGACTATTAATATGGGATGGAGGGAGTAGATGAGTTTGAGGATGTAATGCAGAAACGGTTCAAGACGAGTTCATTGGGGGCCATTAATTTCTTTTTAGGGTTACAGGTTGATCAAACGGAAAAGGCATCTTTCTACATCAATCGAAGTATGTAGCTGACATCTTGAGCCGATTCAATATGGAAAATGAAGGAGTTGCCAAGAATCCTCTATCGGTGAATCACGGGATTACACCAGAAAATACAGGAGCAAAAGTCAACCCAACTCTTTATAGGGCTATTATTGGTTCCTTGATGTATCTTACTGCATCGCGTCCAGATATCATGTTCGCGACTTGTTTGTGCGCTCGTTATCAAGCACAACCTAGTGTGAATCATATGCTCGCAGCAAAGAAGATCATGTGTTATCTTAAAGGGACTCCAAGTTTGGGCTTATGGTATCCACGGAAGGATGGGTTCAAGTTAACAGCTTACGGTGACTCTGACTATGGAGGATGCAAGATAGATTTCAAATCCACCTCTGGAGGTTGTCAGTTTCTGGGTAGCAGACTCGTAAGTTAGCAGTGTAAGAAACAAACACCTGTCGTACAATCCACTTGTGAAGCTGAATATATTGTTGTAGCAAGTTGTACGTCTCAGGTTGTCTGGATCTAACAACAACTGCAGGATTACAATTTACATATTTCTAACACTCCTATCTATGTTGATAATACTGTTGTTATAGCTGTAACTAAGAATCCTGTTAACCATTCTAAGACCAAACACATAGGGATCAAGTACCATTTCATTAGAGAATGTTATGAAAAGCGCTTAATAGATGTCATACAAATAGGTACAGCGACCCAACGTGCTGATTTGTTCACTAAAGCTTTTGATCGACCACGTTTTCTATTCTTGTTGAATGTCTTAGGAGTGAGAGATAGGGCGGAGGTCGTGTCCGATAAGGAGTTATTGAAGTAACCATCCAATCTGTTTCATTTGTATATATGCATCTACATGTCGCATCATTTTTTCATATTACGTAGCTTATTTTCTGCTTTGCATGTTCTTTTATTTTCTGTTTTGCATTTTAAAATGATAAAACCTAACATATTGTGTTTATTTTTGCTTTAATAGTTGAGTTGAGAATATGTCATCACCAGAAAATACAAAAACATTAGAAAATTGAAAAACATAAAAAGTTGAAAAATCAGAAAATGAGAAGGTGATATGTGAAAATGGGAAATGATTGTATTACTGAGCTTGCGTGTTTAACGTTTTGCACATAATGTAAGTAATGCATGATTAGTTGATGAATGTTGATAAATTTTGATGATCAAATTTTGGAATGAGATGATCACACAAACATAAAGTAAATAATCTTGACAAGAAAATCATGGAAAGGTTTAAAGCGGTTGACGGTAGTCACTTAAGTATCACTGAGAATGTATTGAGAAATGATCGTTCAGGAACTCAACAGACGGTTGAGGTCTCCCCTACTACGATTTGTACTCTAGTGAAGGATTGCTAAGTAAGTATACAAGATGAGTTTACTCTGTTAAAATGTATACTTGTTTCTATTCACCTTTATTGCTTGGGTCGAAACGCATCAGTAGGTCATTCAGGTATTCAAAGGGGGGGTATTCTCGGTTTGAAGGATGGAAAGGTGCAATTCTGTATCACAGACATTTATCATTTTGAGAATGTATTAAAGGAGACTACTTCAACACCAAGGATTAGAGTTGCAGTGTGATTCATCTACAATAAATATAAAGTGGTGCATCATCATCTGTGTAAAGTTTATTTATGTTCGCTAAAAGTCAAAAGAGCAACATCAGAAAGTCCAAAAAAAAAATGTGTATATATGTTGGTAGAAAGCTCAATAAATATGGTGCACCACAAAATCTCTATGAGAAAGATGATCCAACATTGTGCTTAACAGAATGATTTAAGTTATCTATATCCGAGGGGGAGAAGTGTCAAAGTTTCAGATCTAGAAAACTCAAATCATATTGTTCTTAAAGTCATCATTTAGCAGGACTGTGCTTCTATTGTCTGTGATATGGGTTGTGCCGATTGATCCGAATAGCAGAGGATATCTTCTGGGGATATTCTGATTTAGAATTCCATCACTCCAAATACATCATATCATTCTATCATAACAAGCTTTCCGATAAAGCATGGGGTTTATAGCGACTGGTTTTTGAGTTCTTTCAGAGTATGCAATAAAATTGTGATAAGCAAAGCTCTCTGAATCGAAAGGTATGAGTTTAAGGTAGAAGCTCATGGCTGTCAGGGTTGCTAGAAACATTGTGAGATGCTTCCTGTTCGATTAAATCGAAAGTACATTGAAGTGATAGCGGACAGCTTCAATATATTGTGCTCAACTGACTACCTAATAAATTGTGCGATCTCAAGTGAGCACTGAGTCTAAGATTCAAGCAGACATAGAAATATGTTCAAATAATTATATGCGGACGTGATCGGCAACAAGTCTGGAAGGAAAATCTGATAAGTTTACTGATTTTCAAAGACTAAAAGTGCAGTTACTAGAAATCAAAATCAGAACAAAATGTTTATGATTAAAGGGTTTACGATGTTAAAATTGAAAATGATAGTTCAGTGCTGATCCCAAGAAAATTTTTGATTAACTCATCTTCTCACAAAAACATGTGTTAATGCTTTGATAGCTGTAGTTTCTGTTCTTCATTAAGTAGGTCAATATGTGAATAGTTTAGTTATCTTTTTCATGCTTGCGATGTTTGCCATGCTGTTAGTTTTAGTGTTTTAGCTTGCCATGGTGTTTTGTGTTTGAATTTATTTCCTAGTGCATGATAATATGAAAAAGCTAAAAAGATGTTAGCATGTTTAGTATTTTAGATTGTTTGCATTTTCATGCTGTACATGGTTGCATATCCGTTGATGGTTATTTCATAAACTCCGAATGTGTGGACCTGGGGGAGTAAGCAAGTGTGATAGATCCGTTCAAACTCAAAAGTCTAATAGGTCGGATATTAGGTTATTTGACCTAGTCAAAATTTGGGGCAGGATCTTGTGAAAGTGAGAGGTTTGAAAATTATTGAAATTCAGATGGTTTGAGTTTTTCCGAAAAGTTAAAAATGGCTAAAATAAAATGCTAGGATAAACGGGACTTAAATGTTAAATATTTGAATTTTATTCTACACCCGGACAGTTACACTATGCAACCGCACGGTTACAAAATGTAACCTCCCAGAGACAAGGCTAAAAAGGGTTGTTGGACTCAATGTACAACCGTATGGGTATACCATGCACCCGAACGGTTACATTTTTTATGGCCGGTTACAACCTTGCAACCGCACGGTTGCAAAATGGGTATAAATATCCAAAAACTGAACAGGGGACTGTTTATGCTTTCACATCTTCAAGTGCTACATCATTCAATATTTCAAAAGTGTTAAAACGAGTTTTTGCTTTTAATTTTAAGACTCTACTTGCTGTACTGATCATTTTCATCAAAACAAGGTGACTCTTCGACACCATTTTATCAAGTTTTGATTGAATTTTTGTATTTCATACACTTTGTATCATTGCACTTGGATCCAGGTACTTTGACTGGAAATGTTGATCATAATGTATTAGTAGGAGATAGATGTTGCTTTTAGAACAGGTGTTTCGATGATCTATGTCTGATTTGAAGGTTTTGGGTTTTGAAAAGCCAACATACACGATGAATGCATCCGTACGGTTGCATCTTGCAACCGCACAGTTGAACCTTCATCTGGGTTACTATTGCGTGAAACCGCATGGTTGTATGAGTCTTACTTTCCTAAGCTTATTAGGGAGTTCGATGCAAATTACGTATTTAATGAACGTAAGGTAAAGTGTGTTCACTTGAACATGTTTGGGTTCCCCTACGATTGGACCTTGGAGGAATTTGCTAAGACACTAGATGTACCTGCTGGAGATTTCAAGTTCTTCAGTCTAAGTAAAGATGTGAACTGTGCTCCAAGAAGGTCAACTTCTGACAATTTGTTCTCATCTTTTGAATATGTGTCATGTTTATGTAAATCAGGTTTTAATTGGCCAAATAGAGGACCAATTATCATTAGAGAGAAGAATATCCAAGATCAATACAGTCAAATGATGAGGGTAATTAAGAAAAATGTTATGTTTCGAGAAGAATCCGATGTGAAACTTTATGTGACTGAAGTTTTAATCTTGATGTGTTTGATCACCGATAAATTTTGAGTTTGTGATAGCTAAACGCATGGTAGGGTTACCAGCTACTGCTGGAAGAGGTCTGCCCTATGGGATGTTGCTGAATAATTTCTTTGCTGATGAGGAGAAGTTGGTATATCCAACTGATGAAGATGAGGTGGAGACTGAGATTCTGTATGCAGCTTAAATGTTTATTTCAAGTCGTTTATGTAATAATCTAGGTCTTTTGCTGGTGCACTATATGTCCCTAGTTAGTGCATGGTTTTTGTGTACAACCTTGCGTGTTGTAACTTGGACAATTGGACTCTGGATTTGTTTAGTATTGTTTATGCTTTAATGTTTAAATATTACAAACTGTGTTATGCTGATCTTTGTAAGGAGGACATCAAGGTGTTGCGGAGACACCCGATCTTCCATGAGCTGCAAAATACGGAACAAGCCATTCAGTTCAACAGGGCTGTCGTACATGTTATGCTTTTGATATTCATGCTTAAATGTCTATCTGTAGAATTTGAACTTTCAAACTCTAGACTCGAATGTTATATTTACATTTTATTTCGATATGGTTGTAATAACGTGACGTGAACGTTTTATCTGTTGGTTATTAGACTTGCTTGATTGCGCGTGTGTTTATCTTTTTGCAGGTGAAAATAATTTTATTGATCTGTTTTAATGAACTGGGTCTTAGGGGGAGTTTGTTGGTGCATTATAGTCTCCAAGTTCATTACGATCAAGTTGGAATTGTCACACCCCCAAATAGGGTCTGGGGTAATTGTGACTAATTATATCAAATCACAGTTGTATAAACGAGAACGACTCTACATGAGACGTTTTGTTGAGTTTTGCAGCGGAAGATAAATATGTCTTTAATTGATATGATATGTAATGAAGACTCCAAGCATAGCAAGCAATCATCATCAAAGCAGTAGATATACAGCGGAAGCAATATTTAAGTACCAGAGAATAAACATGCTTAAAAAGTCAACACGAGGTTGAGTGAGTTCATAGGTTTGTCATAAATAATGATTTCAGTAATAGTGTTAGACCACAAGATTTGTTTTCATAAGTAGATCACTCAGATCCAGTCAAGTTGATCTCCCGCAGGATCACAAAGTTATGCCAGTGCGTGATATTTAGACTAAACGTTCTTTGCCCCGTGACAAGTTGTTCTGTCCTTGTCGTTTAATTTCATTATCAAGTAATACAAAGACTTAGTCAAATGTATCGGGGACGTTACTCCCTATAGGCCTATCCCCAATAATTAAGAATGCCGCAGCAATTAAAAATATCACTGTAGGGACTTAGTCGGACATAGCCGGGTATAGCATAGTTTAACAGTTTGGTACTGATATTTAGACTAGACTTTCAAGTTTACCCCGTAACAAGTTATCGTTTATACTTGTCGGTTGGGGACTTGCTGGTCATAGCCCAACATATCACAGTTTAATAGTTGGTATTGATATTTAGACTAGACTTTCAAGTTTGCCCCGTAACAAGTTATCGTTTATACTTGTCGGTTAGGGACTTGCTGGTCATAGCCCAACATATCACAGTTTAATAGTTGATACGTGTAAAACAGTTATAAAAGTTGCGCATGTATTCTCAGCCCAAAAATATATAAAAAGGGAGCAGATAAACTCACATTAAATAGCAGTTGAAGTATTCCACGCAAGAAGGAAAGTAAAGCAAGTAAGTGATCTGGATATCAACCTTGAGGTATAACGTTTGATTAGTTAATGTCTAACTTGACATAAAGTATGTTTATTAATATAGCAACTATATTGACAGTGACGGTTTTCGAGAAAAGTTCCTATTTCTCAAAAGTTTCTATTTTTGGAAACCTACTATTTATGAAAAAACTTCCACGTATAGTAAGCTTCTAGTTTAAGAATGTTCGGGTTATAATTCTTAACAAAGATGTTGTACAATCTTGCCCAAACTTCGTTGCTAACATGCAAGTCACTCGAATGATCTATTGTTACCGAGCGGCCCAGGATCTCTTGACCAGAATCTAAGTCTTTGCATTCGAGATCCACAAGCGTCCTATAATGGTAACAAGGATCACCCTAGGCCATAAGTAGCGGTGATGGTTGTAGTCTTTGTACGCTATCTTTAATTATAACCTTCACGTTAGGTGCGTATATACATATATATCATTAATTCGATTTTAATTATAACTCCTATATATTAATTTATAAAAATAATTTTATAATTTTTAGTAACATATATTACTAATTATAACATGTTGTTTATTTTAATTTTAATTGCATATAATTTATAACATTATTTACATGTTTCGGAAAAAAAAATAAACCAAAGTAAATAGTAAAAAGTAAAAAGTAAAAAGAAAAAAGTAAAAAGTAAGAAAAGAATACTTACTAGTAGTAATTCTTCAAAGAGAGAATGAGAGAAATTTTGGTGTGAGTTTGAATGAGAAATGATGGGTATTTATACTTGAAAAAGTTAGGTAAAAAGAATAAAATAATTAAAAGAAAAAGAAATATTTTAATTTTTAATGGGATTTTAAAATTCAAAAGTTTTAAATGTTAGGTCATGGGATAATGCACAAAATAAAATAATAAAAGTAGTTTTCTATTATAATTTTTAATTAAAAAGAAATTTATTTATTTATTTATTTGTTTTATTAAAAAATATCATTTATTTTAAGGATTTTTTTTATATTTTTTTTTAAAATAAACAAATTGATTTACTACTTTTCCAAGAATATTTGTCAATATTTTTTTTATTCATAATAACAATACTGATAATAAAGATATTAATTATTGATATCTTGTTTAAAAAGGATATTAATAATAATAATATTAATATATCAAATTAATGCGTAATTATTTACAAATAATTGTTCGTGAATTGTCGAAATTAGTCGAGGTTAAATGAAATTATATAAATATTTTTGTTTAAATTTTGTCAAAAATTTACGGGTTGTCACAGTATCCCCCTGTTAATAGAAATTTCGTCCCGAAATTTAGTTGTTGCCATCAGTCGACGTTGTTTGTAAACAGGTGAGGATATTTTCGTTTTATTTGGTCTTCACGTTCCCAGGTATGCTCGGGGCCTTTCGTGAATTCCAACTAATAGGATATTGTTTTGTTTCTAGCGTTTAAATCTTACAATCCATAAATTCTACGAAGTGCATTTTATTATTAATGCGGAGGTTATCTAAAGGATTTAACAAGAGTGTCATTGATTAGGTTTTCCTCAGAAAGAGATGATGACGTTATACAAGCATTTCAATATACATGAAATGTGTGATGAATAATAGTGAGCTTATTTAAATCTTGAGCGTTTATGCCACAATATTAGGGTAGACAAAATAGAAAGGAGTTCGTGAAAATCAAGGTCACGATATTTGATAGAGATAGTCATTGTTTACAACAGGAATATCTTAATGATGAATATGATTTGAAAATTAGAGTTTTATCGACATTAAATAATATGGATAAAACGATTCGATTATAGAAAGAGTATAAACGAAGCTATCATAAAAGATTGAAATGAGGAAATTAAATATTTGCCTTAACTTTTGATACGGTTAAAGTTGATTTCTGGAATTCAAGGGATTTAAAGAAATCTTCATAATCCTTATAAGATTTGATTCTCCGGTAATTACGGAAATTAGGATTTTCTTTAATTACATGCGGTGAATTGCCTCGATTGTTGTGTCTGGAATTTTTCTATAAATTAGCTTCTTCCGTTTCATTATCTTCACCACTTCTATACTTTCTTTCCTCAATTCATATTTTCAAAAGATTTGTTAATATGCTCAATCCAGTTCTTGTTCTTGACCTTATATTGGTTATCGCCACAATCTTCCTTCTTTTCCAACTCCCACCAGAGGAGTCTGTTTACTTCTATTATGCTCTAGAATTTATTGTATTTTTAGTTCTCCCGTGTCTTTATATTGCTATATGTATTGATATACATGGTTTGTAATTTCCGTGCTGTTATCCGGCTTTATATTTTCCCTTATATGTCGGAGCCCTTTGCCTTTTTATTCTCCTCTCGACTCTTAAGTAAAGCGAGTAATGGTCCAGAATTTGTAGGTATGAAATTTCGAATGATCATAATATTCAAAGCAGAAGGAAAGGTAATAGCACGATTTGATTTGTCAAATTACCAGAATATCTGGAAAAGACCGAATCATCAAGAAAAATATTTTCTTGATATGTTTAGAGGTTAAATACAATGTAAGAGTCGTGTAACATGGCAAATAATGATTATAAAGTCTATGAATCATCATCTTCCATTAAAAATTTAGCATGACTTACTGTAATATAATCATGTTGGCCTAACGTCATTATATTATACTAACTCATGCTTCAATTACCAACACTACTTCAAATCATTCATAATTTAAACTTGAATTTTACAGAATATAGAAACTAAAACAGTTTCCTTTATGATGTGATAAAGATATCGCAAGGAGACAATTAATTGTGGTCAAGAATCGTTATGAAGATATCTTCAGAAATATAGAGGATATTTATAACGAAAGATACGGTGATATCTTAGAATTTCTAAGATCCAATGACGAGGAAAGTTCTTCTGTATCCTCTGCATTTAATGCTACCATATCTGAATCATTGGTTATCAATCCGAGATGGTTTCAAGAAATTTTATTTTTAGATGATTAAACGCTGATTGTAATCGTCAACGGATCTAATGGTTAACGAATAGGCGTTGTTGATTTCAAAAGTAATGAATGATAATTTCGGTGGGTTGATGTGATAATTCATCACAGAATACGAATGAATACAATTCATGAGAATCAGAATTGAAGAATGTACAATGTAACATATTAATGTGAGATATAAATATTTCTAGGGTATTACCTACCCGTTAAAATATTTTCACAATTAACAGTTTGTACAAAAGAGTTTTAATTACAGTCTTTATGAAAATATACATACATATATATTTTCCTTCAGATGTAATCATGGATTTAATGAGTTAGTATAATATTAAACTCATTTGATTTACGGTTGAAACGAGAATGAATAATCTCCAAAACCTTAGAGATTTCATAATTGTCGCGAAATATTTCGCTAATGAAGTTATGAATCAATACATTCATCGTTACACTTGATTTATTATGAAATGGAGTTTATTGTGTTGAAGCAGTGATTAACAATTGTTAAGTCATTAATGAAGGGTGTACATCATAGCATATTAGTGATATGAATTAACCAAGTAGTACATACTAGTTGAGATTCACAATTAATTGCTTAGTACGACAAGATTTATTATTGTTCCAAATCATATATATATAAGGTATACATATATAATTCTTCACGAAGAATGAGTCAATACATCTTAACTCATTATTACTAATATTCCTTGGTATCTATGGGCGTATGATGTTGATGTTTGAGGTACTGAGTGTGATGTTGAGGCGTAGGATGCGGATGTTGTTGTTGATGAAGCTGATGCTGTTGGTGGTGATGTTGATGGTACTGTTGGTACTGGTGGTGATGCTGGTTATGCTGCTGGTGCTGCTGATGCTTGTAGAATTCGCACCATATTCTCCAGAGCCACCACTCGAGCGCGAAGCTCATTGACTTCTTCTACTATTTCGGGATGATTGGCGGTCGAAACAAGGGGGTGAATAAGATCTAAAATCTTCGATATTATATATTCGTGACGGGATACCCTGGAAAGAAGAGAGAAAATGGTGTTTCGGACTGGTTCGCCGGTAAGTGCTTCAGGTTCTTCGCCAAGAGGTGAATTCGGTTGGTGGAAGGGATCACCTTCTTCTTGCCTCCATTGATTGAGTCGGCTATGAACCCATCCCCAATTCATCCATAATAGATGATGGCTGATTGGTTCGTTTGTTCCGGTTACGCTGCCATTGCAGCTCGAGGAGTTCGAGAAATTCATATTATGTGTTTGGAATAGGGTTTGATATGAAATGGGTATTGAATACTGAATGATATATTCGTCTCCTTGAATACGTATTTATCGCAAAAAAGATTCCCGTAATTTACGGAGGAAATTTAGGAAAAGTGGTAGACAAGGTCTATTGGGATAGATATAATAAGATATGATTTGTCTATACTCCAATAATGGCAGTATGACGTATCGAGATTATAAAATGATAAGTATGTAATCTAATAATCTTTCGATTAAAGACTTTCAATTCGTATACTGTGATAACCCAATGACATTTTCTGGTTCGCAAACTGATGCATAAAGGTATAAGGCATATAGGTACGTGATATAACAGGGAGTTATATACGTTTGAGTATGAATAGTAACAATTATAGGAGTTTCAAAAATCATGGATAATATATCATGTAATACATATGTAATACACAAAACCATGATAGATGACATAGGAATGTCAAGAATTTCAGAAATCATGGTGTCGCATTTAAATGCGGTGGCGTAATTGGATAATACTTAGGAAAGTAAGCAGAGTTCTTAGGTTGGCTACGCATTCTAAGATAAGTAAAGTTTCTAAAGTATAGTGTAGCATTTAACAGTTAAAGGCAACAAGTAAAGGCACTACGGTCAAGGAAAGTTGTAGTCCTACATTGCTAAGGTACCTAATTGTATATAAGGCACACATAAAATGCAATACTGGTTCTCTACAACAACCTGCTCTGATACCAATCTGTCACACCCCCAAATAGGGCCTGGGGTAATTGTGACTAATTATATCAAATCACAGTTGTATAAACAAGAACGACTCTACATGAGACGTTTTGTTGAGTTTTGCAGCGGAAGATAAATATGTCTTTAATTGATATGATATGTAATGAAGACTCCAAGCATAGCAAGCAATCATCATCAAAGCAGTAGATATACAGCGGAAGCAATATTTAAGTACCTGAGAATAAACATGCTTAAAAAGTCAACACGAGGTTGAGTGAGTTCATAAGTTTGTCATAAATAATGATTTCAGTAATAGTGTTAGACCACAAGATTTGTTTTCATAAGTAGATCACTCAGATCCAGTCAAGTTGATCTCCCGCAGGATCAAAAAGTTATGCCAGTGCGTGATATTTAGACTAAACGTTGTTTGCCCTGTGACAAGTTGTTCTGTCCTTGTCGTTTAATTTCATTATCAAGTAATACAAAGACTTAGTCAAATGTATCAGGGACGTTACTCCCTATAGGCCTATCCCCAATAATTAAGAATGCCGCAGCAATTAAAAATATCACTGTAGGGACTTAGTCGGACATAGCCGGGTATAGCATAGTTTAACAGTTTGGTACTGATATTTAGACTAGACTTTCAAGTTTACCCCGTAACAAGTTATCGTTTATACTTGTCGGTTGGGGACTTGCTGGTCATAGCCCAACATATCACAGTTTAATAGTTGGTACTGATATTTAGACTAGACTTTCAAGTTTGCCCCGTAACAAGTTATCGTTTATACTTGTCGGTTGGGGACTTGCTGGTCATAGCCCAACATATCACAGTTTAATAGTTGATACGTGTAAAACAGTTATAAAAGTTGCGCATGTATTCTCAGCCCAAAAATATATAAAAAGGGAGCAGATAAACTCACATTAAATAGCAGTTGAAGTATTCCACGCAAGAAGGAAAGTAAAGCAAGTAAGTGATCTGGATATCAACCTTGAGGTATAACATTTGATTAGTTAATCTCTAACTTGACATAAAGTATGTTTATTAATATAGCAACTATATTGACAGTGACGGTTTTCGAAAAAAGTTCCTATTTTTGGAAACCTACTATTTATGAAAAACTTTCACGTATAGTAAGCTTCTAGTTTAAGAATGTTCGGGTTATAATTCTTAACAAAGATGTTGTACAATCTCGCCCAAACTTCGTTGCTAACATGCAAGTCACTCGAATGATCTATTGTTACCGAGCGGCCCAGGATCTCTTGACCAGAATCTAAGTCTTGGCATTCGAGATCCACAAGCGTCCTATAATGGTAACAAGGATCACCCTAGGCCATAAGTAGCGGTGATGGTTGTAGTCTTTGTACGCTATCTTTAATTATAACCTTCACGTTAGGTGCGTATATACATATATATTCATTAATTCGATTTTAATTATAACTCCTATATATTAATTCATAAAAATAATTTTATAATTTTTAGTAACATATATTACTAATTATAACATGTTGTTTATTTTAATTTTAATTGCATATAATTTATAACATTATTTACATGTTTCGGGAAAAAAAATTAAACCGAAGTAAATAGTAAAAAGTAAAAAGTAAAAAGTAAAAAGTAAGAAAATAATACTTACTAGTAGTAATTCTTCAAAGAGAGAATGAGAGAAATTTTGGTGTGAGTTTGAATGAGAAATGAGGGGTATTTATACTTGAAAAAGTTAGGTAAAAAGAATAAAATAATTAAAAGAAAAAGAAATATTTTAATTTTTAATGGGATTTTAAAATTCAAAAGTATTAAATGTTAGGTCATGGGATAATGCACAAAATAAAATAATAAAAGTAGTTTTCCATTATAATTTTTAATTAAAAAGTAATTTATTTATTTATTTTATTAAAAAAATCATTTATTTTAAGGATTTTTTTATATATTTTTTTTTTAAAATAAACAAATTGATTTACTACTTTTCCAAGAATATTTGTCAATATTTTTTTTATTCATAATAACAATACTGATAATAAAGATATTAATTATTGATATCTTGTTTAAAAAGGATATTAATAATAATAATATTAATACATCAAATTAATGCGTAATTATTTACAAATAATTGTTCGTGAATCGTCGGAATTAGTCGAGGTTAAATGAAATCATATAAAGATTTTTGTTTAAATTTTGTCAGAAATTTACGGGTTGTCACAGGAATGCTTTAACGTTTATTTTTCACATTTGGAATGCAACCGTACGGTTGCAGGTATGCAACTGTATGGATACACAGGGCAACCGCATGGTTGCAGGGGTGAAATTGCACGGTTGCACACACTGTGTATATATATAGGGAATTACGAGTTCTTTGTTAGGTTAACGTTCCTAGCTGCACCTAATCCAAAATCGATTCCCTGGTCTTCTAGCATTCACCTAGGTCGATCTTTAACACCTTAAAGTCGTTTATTACCTAAAGATCAAAGTATACTTGTGTTTTTTGTGTATAAAACCCTATATCGATTTTCCGCACTCGATATAGAAGATTAGATTGTTTAATCCTATTTATACGATCCTACACGAAGAATAAGTGCATTCGAAAGATGCAGCAAATCATGATCATGCAATACCACCTTCTTAGTGGAAACACCTTCTGGTCCCGAATTTGAATTAGCTGGTAGTCTAACAGCGTTGCTATAAGTGAAATTACCTGTAACAAAAGATGTAGCTGGTGAAACAAACGTGTACGATTGCATATATGTCTTCGGAGGAATAAACTCCTTCTTTGGTACGTTGAAGGAGTTAGGGGTCCTATCACCTCTCTGAAATCTAGCCACCGTGGCACATAGACGCTGATTATCACACCCTACTGTCGACAGAGTATGGTACTACATGTCTCATGGATGTCCCGTTGGGTGGTAGGAGGTTTACATGGGTCAACAACGCCGCTACTAAGATGATGCGTATCGATAGGGTGCTTGTTTCCATGAACGTGATGTCGATTTTTGGGGACACCAAACTTATTGCACTTCCACGTGGTGCATCTGATCATCTTCCGTTATTGTTTCATAATGAAGTTGTGGATTTCGGGCCGACTCCGTTCAAGCTTTTTCATTCGTGGGTTAATTATCCTGATTTTCATCAAATTATAACCGAAGATATTAATAATCCTCATTATCTTTCGTTAGGTTCTTTTCATGATAAATTGAGATATTTGAAAGTTATTTTGAAAAGTTAGATCAGTGTTAAAAGGGCTACGAGTAGCACTAGTAAAAATGAAATCTTAATCAGATTGGAAGTAATTGATGGGAATGCAGATGCAAACTTGGTTACAGATGAGGAATTAATTGAAAAACAAGTAATAAGTGTGGAATTGGACAAGATTTTGAAAATAGAGGATGCGGATACGCTTCAAAAGGCTCGAATTAAATAGGATATTGAAGGCGACGAGAACTCTAAATTCTTCCACAATATGTTTAAACAGAGTCGTATTGGGCAATCTATTAAAGGTATTAATTCAAATGGAGATTGGATGTCAGACCCGTATAATATCAAGGATGTTTTGTTGAACTTTTTCGAAAACAAATTTAGGAAGGCTGATGTTGAAGTTGAGTTACCATCCCTTCGGCCACAAAATACACTTTCTGTTCTTGATAAGAATGAGTTGGAAAAAGACATAACAGAATTGAAGATTCGTACGGAGGTGTGGGATTGTGGTAGTGACAAAGCGCCGGGTCGGGATGGTTTTTCTTTTGACTTTATAAAATTGTATTGGGATAGCTTCCGGTCAGATATAAATGCGTCTTTGGTATCGACTTTTAATGATTGTCGTTTACCTAAGGGTGCAAGATCGGCGTTCATTTCGTTGATCCCGAAGGTGCCAAATCCAGCGGATGTCTCTGATTATCATCCTATTACTTTGGTTGGGGTCCAATATAAGATTATTTCTAACATTCTTTCTAATCGCCTAGCTAGAGTTATCGACTCGGTGATTAGTAACGAGCAGTCGGCATTCGTTGTGGGGAGACAGATTCTTGATGGTCCTTTAATTTTATATGAGACGATAGATTGGTACAAAAAAGTTAAAAAAGAAGTTTCTTATCCTAAAAGTTGATTTCAAAAAATCTTACGATACGGTGTCTTGGCGCTTTCTAGCTTATATGCTTGACTTGCTGATGTTCGGTTCTAGATGGCGTAAGTGGGTTATGATGTGTTTAGAAAATGCACGTGCGTCCATTCTTATAAATGGGAGTCCGACTAACGAGTTTGATATTCAAAGAGGTTTTCAAGGCGATCCTATGAGCCCCTTTTTATTTTTAATTGTTATGGAAGGCCTTCATCTGATGCTTCGAGATAACGTTATCGATGGACGTATTTTGAGTGCGAAAGTTGGAATCCTCTCCTAAATGTTTCTCGTCTTTTTTATGCGGATGACGCGGTGGTCATTTCTGAGTGGCATATGGAGAGTTTGGTTAACACCATTAACGTTATTAATGGTTTTTACGAATTTTCAGGTTTAAAAATTAATATTTCAAAATCCAATATTTATGGAGTGGGGGTGCAAGATAGTGACATGGACGCTTTTATCTCGGCTTCAGGGTGTTACCGTGGGACGTTTCTATTCACGTATTTGGGGCTTCCCATCGGGATTAACATGAATCGACGGATGGAAGACTCTTATCGAGAGGTTTACGAAACGTTTAGCAAGCTGGAAGGCAAACATGCTCTCTATTGGCGGGCGTTTAACATTGGTAAAGTCGGTTCTTGGCAGCATTGGTATCTATTATTTATCTATATTTAAATGTTCGGAGTCGGTTTTGAATGATTTGGAGCGTATACAGTCTTCCTTTTTTTGGGGTAGTACGGATAATAATCGGAAGATGCATTGGGTTAAATGGGATCTCGCCATGGCTGCGTTTGAAAAAGGAGGTTTAAATATTGGTAGTTTGAAGTCTTTTAATTTGGCGTTACTTTGTAAATGGCTATGGCGTTTGAAAGTGTGTAATGATTCTTTATGGTCAAAGGTGATTGTTGCAATTTATGGATCATCGTCAGGTTTGTTTGATGAGGGTAATGTCGGGTCCGGTTTGTCGGCTAATGTTATTGGCGCATTTAGATCTGCAGTTTCTAAAGGGTTCCTCCCTTCTGATGTGTTACGGATTCGGGTAGGTGACGGTAAAAAAGTAAGCTTTTGGAAGGACAAATGGAAAGACGGAGTGGTTTTGAAAGATAAGTACCCCCGTCTCTTTCATTTAGAGGCTGATAAAGATTGTAAATTATCCGATAGATTGGTAAACGGTGTTTGGTTATGGAATTGGGTGTGTGAAGTTAGTGGTACTCGCTCGGCATCTCAACTGGACGACAGGGTTTTGGATCTTGGTTGTATAAGCTTATCGAGCTCTAAAGATGGGTGGTGTTGGTTAACTACTAATGATGGTAATTTTAGTGTTGCTAATTCGAGAGGGCACATTGATCTTTCCTACCTTCAAGCAGGCTCGGTCAGCACTTATTGGGTGAAATCACTTCCACTGTGACGTCTTTTTATGGAGAGTCGTTTTTGATAGGATGCCCACTCGTTTGAATCTTTCTTCTCGCGGCTTGGAGATTCATGACATCGGTTGTCCATTGTGTCCGCATCGTGTGGAGTTGTCACACTTATTATTCTCCTGCGAGATTGCTATGGACGTATGGAGGAAAGTAAGATTATGGATCGATATTCAGTTCTCGACGTTTTGGGATGCATGGTTCTCTTGGTATCAATTGGTGCAGCTTGTCTCGAATTCCAAACAGCGCATCTACATTATTGTTGCGGCCCTGGTGTGGGTCTTGTCGAAGTTTCGAAATGCTTTTCTATTCGATTCATCTAAGTTGAAGAAACAAGATCTTTTTAACTTAATTAGAATGTATTCGTTTAATTGGTTATCGGATAGAGGAAAGGTAAACATTAGTTGGAACGATTGGCTCATGAAGCCGTTGTAATGTTTTTGGTTGCTCCCCTCCCTAGTTTCTCGCTAGCGAGGTGGTAGTTTTATAATATTTTTCGTTCAAAGAAAAAAACGAAGAAAGAAAAATGAACCATAAGTGATATTAAAACGATCTGGTGTTTATGAGTTTTTTTATAGAAAAGTTGTGAAATTAGGTTCAGTTATTTTCTTTCTTCTCTCTTCACGTTGTTTCTTTTGAAAAAAAACTATAGTACCGAGTGTTAATTCAACTATCTTTTTCTTTTAAAGGCATCATATTATTATTAAAAACAAATCACAAAGTTACAAGAAACTTACATGCTCAAATTGAGCCCTTGACTCACTGATGTTACACAGCACACGTAGCACCTAAATGACCCAAACTATAAAACACAATGTTGAGATGCCAAGATGGTATCTCATTAACAGACAACATAAAATTTAAGATAAAAAGATTCGCGGGTTATGCTACCAATTATGCCAATCGATGGTAAGCTTTTTGCACCTCTTCGCGATCCACTCGCAACTCTTCACTTGAATTTCATTTAGCGCAACCGGAACATTCCAATATTTATTAATTCAACTATCTGCTGAAAACCCATGCGGTCGTTCGGATGCATGAATATAGTATCACTTCTCTAAATGCACAATCATTATATAAATACTCTATTATATACTTACGATAAGATAAATTAACACTTTTTAGCAATATTGGTAGATTAAAAGGTTTTAAAGTTAACATTGAGTTGTAGTTTAGCTGGTAGTGGTATGCCTTCTGACTGATTTTTTTACCGGTCATGCCCTCCGATTGGTCCGAGTTTCCTCCAGAGCAGTAGTTGGGGGCGGGTTATGCAACTACGGGAGATGAACGTGTAGGTGATTAAGTCCCCCATGGATGATCCCAAAATGATGTCCACAAAAAAAAAAAAAAATTTAAAGTTGCACAAGTAGTGTTCTATGGTACTTCCTCCGTCTTAAAAAGAATGTTGTCCTACAAACATTTTTATTTTATGATAGATATGTAATGTAACTAGAAAATTTCCGACCGCGCGTTGCGGCGGTGGAATTTGGTTCATAGTGCGGTTGTGTATATGGTTTTCGATGCTAGTAAATATATACATTAAACTGCTCCTAAACATACTTTATTGTTAAAGTCTTACTAAGTTATCCAGACATATCCATTATATATACATTAAACTGCTAGTAAGCTAAACTGCTCCTAAACATAACATATGCATACTTTATTGTTAAACTGCTATTAAGTTATCCAGACATATGCATGCATAATATCTACATTAAACTGCTACTAAGCTGGTTTATTCTTTCTTTTTTTTGGAGGTATTCTCTTGTGATTCACGGAATAGGGCTCTTTTGACATTTGGGTTTCCTGCTGGTTCTTTTTGCGTGTTTGGTGTCTGAGGAAATGGGGTTTGGATGGGAGTGTTGCTAGTCATTGGTGCATCGTGTAGGTTGGTTGTTGGTGTTGTTGGTGATATAAGTTTGGTTAGGATAAACTCTGGTAATCCATATGTGCTGTCGCTGTATTTGAATTCCAAGGTGTGTTTGGTTCCTTCTAGTTGTCTGATTTGTGGTGGGATCTCTTTTTTGTTATTGTAGCCCATTGTTGTGACCAACGTTTTGCAATCTACACCTACTAACTTGTCAGCTGCATCTGAGAAGAACGTAAATATTGCTGTTCCTGAGTCGTCAGAGAATGTAGATTTGAATGAGTAGCTGTGTAAGAAAATATTATTAGAATTGTGGTTGATGTAGATAGTAATGTGTTTTAGTGTTTGAATATACCTTGTGATGTATTCTCCTTTTGTGTCATGGTTTTTGCATTGTCCGTAAGGTGGGTCATCACTTAGGATTCTTCGGCAGGTTGGACATCCGTAGTAGAACCAATCTATGTTTCTCAGAATGTAGCCTATTGTGCCTTCACATATGTAAAATCGTCCCTGCATTATATGTTTTGTCAGGTAATATGATAAAAGTGACTGTTTTATGTCTTTACAAGCTGATATTCAAATGCTAATAGAATTTAAATAGCCTAATCTCCTAAATTTAAAATTTTTAGGCTAGTGATTAGAATCTTAAAGTTCAATGAGCTGGCTTGCCCCGATGTCAGTTTAATAATTCGCAATATGAGTAAGTAACACAAACAAAAGATCAAGTAGTAGAAATATTCACATGATACAAGAATCTAAGACAAAGTGAAGAAACAAACTAAACATAGTACAGAGGCAAAGTAAAAAATTTTGTAGACATAATGCATCACTTAACATGCAACACCACTTTTTACACTATTAATTTAATTAAATTTATAATAATTGATGAATCGCTCTCAACTTTTTTTATTTCATCATCATTCAATACCATCAAAAATAATAAAAATAATAAATAAATAATAATATATGTATCCATTTTTTATTCAGAAGCAAACCATTCAACAAATACAAAGGCTAAACGAAGAGCATAAGAGATGCATACGCTCGTATATTGATACGATCTAAATATTGAAAAAAGGTTGTGTTTTACCTGTTGTGTTATTGGGTTGTATTCCATTAAGTCTGCAAGTGTGTATGCTCGTTGTTCAAGCGTATTTGCAATTAGCAAAGGTTTTTTCTCGATGATTTCTTTGTACCTGTAAGAGTATTATTTGGGAATGTTAATGTAATTAGTTATAGGTATTGAAATTGTATGTAAGACTTTATTACAATTGGATTGATTGGTGGAATTCTTCTACGTCCGGGTTGAAGAAGTATTGGCTTGCTGAGGTTGCTGAAAGTTGAATATCTCCTGTAACTGTGACAGCGTTAAGTTTTTTAAAAAAATACATATATTTGAATAATACTAAAACTTTAGTTTTAGGTTATATAATTGCAAGTATTATGGTAATATATAAATACACGATACTGGTTATGATGTTTTTTTTTTTTTAAGTAGAGAACTTACATGTAGTGTGCTTTACCCAGCATGATGTTATTGCTATGATGACTGGTGGTGGTAATGAGAGGTAAGTTTCCATGTCAAATGTTGTTGCCATCTCGTCCCATATTGTTACCTCTATTGGCATTTCACTGTTATAAAAGGTGTTGAGCTTTTTATTTGTATATGATATGTTAATTGTGTAATGATGGGAAAAGAAATTTGTTTACCTGGTATTCATAATTTCTATTGTTCGGAGATATGTGATTTCCTTGTTTGGTGCTTTGCCTTCATTTTCTTCGATATTTCCAATACGCAGCACACATCCAATGTAATCTATTGGGTCATAAAATGTTGTTATTTTTTGCATGCTTATGATTTAGCTGTTGTTTGTTACGTACCTGTAACCGTTGAGATTTGTAGACGATTAAAGGGGGTAAATTCGAAGTGTTGGGTTGGAAAGCCTATAGCTGGTATGGATTGTATTGCTAGTTGATCACCAATTGATAAGTATGTTGTATTTGATATTGCCTGGTCATATTTGTTGATGTGTCGACAGATGAAGTTTGACAATCTGAATGCTGAATTGATCTGGAGCACCTCTGTAAAATGGCGTTTTTGACTGAAATCTGATATGGCTTGTATGGCATTTCCCTGTTCGAATTATTATAGCTTATGGTTTTAGTACTGTGTAAAATAGAATTAGAATTGTTGTAGATTTTGAATGAAGCTTACGTGTATATCTAGTAAGAGTGTGCAAAATCCAGCAGGTTTTCGACTTTTTGGGCGTTTGATTACCCATTGTCTGTAGACTATGACCTCGATGGCTTTCAGTCTATCTCCTGGTCGTAAAGCAGATATTGGTACCACTTCAGTTTCGTGTTCCATCCTGCATTCATCATTAAAATTTTATGGTTAGTTTTTATTTTTTTTTCTTTATATATATATATATATATATATATATATATATATATATATATATATATATATATATATATAGGAATTTGACCTGTGAGTTAAATATAGTTTGTAAGAAATCTTTATATACAATATTTTTTGTGACATTATGATCTCGACCTTCCTGTTTTTTAATAAGAATTTTTAGACCATGTGGGGTTGTAGCTCTAGATAAGGCTACATAGAGTTGACCATGGCCGAAAATGGGTTTAGGAAGATAGACGCCAATTTTATTTAAAGATTGGCCTTGACTCTTGTTGATGGTCATAGCATAAGATACTTTTATTGAAAACTGGACTCTTTTGAAAATATATGGTAACACATTATCCTTGTAAATAAGGGAGATTCTAGGTAGGTAAACTTTTTGGCCGATTCTGGTTCCCGTGATGATTTTGGCCTCAATGTGTTGTGAAAGTAGTTGTGTTGTAATCATCCGTGTTCCGTTACATAGGCCACCAGCTATGTTTAGATTTCGGAGCAAAATAACAGGGATTCCAATTTTCAGAGTTAGTTGATGAGGTGGTAGGTTTGGGAAATTTTGAGAATTTAGATATTCCATTGGGTATAGTAACTCTGTTTGTCCTCTGGCATTGCTGTAGGGAGTTGCAGAGTCATAACTTGTATATGTTTTCGATTCTTTTTCGATTCGTATCAGGATTGCATCGTTGATTGCATCAGCCGTCTCATTTTTTGGGCATACAATGGCCTGTTGTTGTAGCTGTAGTGGGTTGGGGTGACATAGTAACTTGTCACTGTATATAAAGGATATCAGGTTTGTGAGGCCATCTTCATCGTCTCTGATGCAATATTGGTCAGGGATTTTAACCCATGATGTGTTATGTGGATCATATTCATCAGGTTCGCCAATGGTGCCGTTTCCAATTTGCAGTAGCCAATCTGCAAATAACCTAATATTTTCTTTATCAATTTCTGAAAGGTTTGGTTGTTGTAGGCGCATGTTTTCTTCGAGTGTTATTATATGGAAGTGATTCCATAAAGGTGAATGAGTTATAGAAGTGTTGAGTATTTCTACTTTGCCACACCCTTTTATGACAGGGAGAGTTTGACGGAAATCCCAGCCAAGAACGAAACTTAAACCTCCAAATGGAGTGTCTGCTTTCTCAAAAATGTCTCTTAATGTCCGATCGAGTGCTTCTAAACATTTGCGATCGTTCATTGGGACCTCATCCCATATGATAAGCTTTGTTTTTCTTAGCAAGCTTGCCATGTGTGTTTTCTTTTTTATATTACAGACACTTTCATCAGTTATATCGATTGGTATTCTGAACCGTGAATGAGCCGTTTGACCGGATGGTAACAATAATGAGGCGATTCCAGATGAGGCGACTGCTAGGACTATTTTCCCTTCAGCTCGTAATGCTGTTGTTAATGTTTTCCAAAGAAATGTTTTTCCCGTACCACCGTGTCCATAAACAAAAATCAGTTCTTGTTTCCGGTTGGCGTTTGAGTTCATTACTGCATCGTATACAGTTCGTTGTTTCTGATTGAGTTGTGTTAACAATATGGTTTTTTCATTTGACAGAGCCTGTCGATCATAATTTCTTTCTTCCATAATTAACCTATTGTGCAGATCATCCAATAAATTCTGTGGCACCGCTGGTAATCCGAAGTCGGTTACATTTCTTAAATGTCCAGTTAGGAGGATTTGTAATTCATACAACACGTAACCCTCTAAATCATCTGAATTTATTGTTATTTTGGACATGTGTAAAGTTGCTGCTGCCCGGATTGGAATGTCATCCGACATTAGCTTCCAAGTTTGCTTCCATATTCTTAATGGGTCAGCAACATCACAAAACATAAGTATGTGGGAAAAAAGAGCACGGAGCTCAGTGGATGTTGCACTTACATTTGCCTCTTCTATGGCAGATAGCCATTCTTTGTCATCACCTAGAAGACCCATTGCCAAACACGCTTCTCGATATGTACAATATAGATAACCATTAACTATCATTACGTCTTTGAATGAAGTACAACCTTTTTGATGACATAATAGCATCCTAAGGAAAAAAACTTCACCAAATGCAGGATGCATGTATGACAGTCTACCAATGGATGGCTTATTAAGATTGAATCTTCGTTTCCATCTTTTCTCGTTTAAAACCCATACAGATTCTAGTGGGAAATCTAGGTAAGTAAGATGTCTCCCATCGGTTGAACATCTGTTGTAATACAACCATTCTGTGAGAGTTGTTTTTTTGTTGACGGGATTTTTAATAATGGATCGTATTCGTTGGTTAGAACGGAATTTCACTAATTGCATATTTTCTAAATGCACTAAAAGAACTTGTACTGCTGGTTCTCTGAAGTGTATTGGGAAGTTGAAAATTCTCCAAGAAGCCTCATGAGCACAAATAAAGCAAGCATCTACAAAGTTTTGGATTTCATCAATATTTGACGGTTGTTGTGCATCGCTTGATGAAGCGTTTCCTATAGGTCTGGGTATATGGGCGGCTATACGGTCCGTCCCCTTTGATATGTATTTGAAAAGGTATTTTATCATCATTGTCCATCCGCACCATTCAACGTTAATATGCGCGTGGAATCGAAGGCACAAGACTCGATTATATGGTACGACATATCCATTATCAAGTCTGCATATACCTGAGAAAATAATAGCATATGCTTTGTCAATAACCATGATCAAGTTACATGCAATTTCAAAGAGTAATTAGAGTTGTGTATAGTAAAAAAAAAAACCTTTAATTCATACCTTTGTCCACTGAGATTCCTGTATCACGCCTACGATAATGCACATACCCATCTTTATCAAAATAGGTGGTTTCATTATAAGGTTTTGGGAATTTTTTGGCGCACACAACATTTTTGTTATAGGAAGATGATGAACCCGTTTCAATATTTTGCATACACGGGGCATCTCTGTTAACTGAACCGCATGGTCCATGCATCATCATTTCTGATACTACCTTGAAACTATCTGGATCTGTTTTTGGATCCGGTAATTCGGCAGACACATATTGATCAACGTCACGGGGATCGGATGAGTTTGATGCAGACCTGACCCACAATAACGTATGACAATGCGGTAGGCCTCTTTTTTGGAACTCAACTGCGCCTAAAACTACATCTTGTAATAGATAATAAAAAAACATAATCAGCTGCTAATCAATCTTTAAGATTGTATTTTAAAAATTCAATTATTTGATTCGGAAAATAAAGTACGACAATCTAATTAGAAGTGTAAAGTAATTCTGCATATGGGATATAAAATTGACAATTAAAAAAAAAAATTGAATGATTTAATAAATAAAAAGCTATGAGTATCGTACCTGCTGTGTAGGCTCCAAATAGGTCTTCCTCTTTTAAGACATTTATAAAC
Organism: Rutidosis leptorrhynchoides; assembly: GCF_046630445.1. Classification (NCBI taxonomy): domain Eukaryota; kingdom Viridiplantae; phylum Streptophyta; class Magnoliopsida; order Asterales; family Asteraceae; genus Rutidosis; species Rutidosis leptorrhynchoides. The sequence continues at coordinate 20,578,232 of NC_092341.1, read as the reverse complement.
ATTTTCAGTTTGATGTAGAAAACTCTAGCAACTATGTTGGCACGATCATTAGTTGTTAAATATTGATATTTTCCAAGGTATCGTCTAATTTCTGGCCACTTTGAATTGCAGGTAAATGTTATAAAATATCTAGGATTTCCATGAACACGGCATATTGCTAACGCATCTAAATAATGGCTGTACATATATCTCGGTCCACCAGTAAAAGATGCTGGTAAAATGGTTCTTGAACCTACATCAGATCCAAAGTGATCACCCCTATATAACGCATCATATAAACCAGATAAGTACTCATTTCGTATATCTTGTTGATGATTCCTTATATAATCAAGTCTGTCTAACTCGAAACTACAGTAGGCAGTGACGATATACTGTTGGTATAGTCGACCGCATCTTGACAAAAGTCCAAATTTGTTGTATCTATCGTGTAATTGATAGCTATAGAACATATTCATAGTCATTTTGTTTTCTTTCCTATTACCTCTGGAATGACCCACATCCCTTAATGTCAAGCCTGGATGATACCCAGGTTGACCAAAAACAAAAAGCAAAGGGAATTGAAGAGACATATACGATGGATGTAGTTTGTTTACTCGTTGAGGAGTACCTCCTTTACATTCTATTATTAAGTCATAATCAGTTCGAGTATTATCACCAAAGTCATAAACAATAGCTCCTAAGGTATCAGAGGTTGGTAGTTCATATTGCCTTGTTCCTATTACGCTATATAACCTAACCTTTAGATCTGGAACAGTAGGATCATTAATCTTATCCCTAGCTGTCCTAAAAAGCTTAACCAATTCGTTTTCTGTATTCAACATATCAATAAGTTTCTCTACTACTTCATAACTAATACCTGTAGAGCTATTACCACCAAAAAATCTCATTCTATTACTGGCTTCATTAGCTGTATCATATATATATATATATATATATAACTGTAGATAACATGGAGGATCTCCTTCTTCAGGACATAATGCACCTATCCGATGATAAACTTGGCCCGATATTCTAAATACATATGGCCCTCAGCCATTATTTATAGCATCATCAATGTGTGCACCATAAGAAGCCATACTAAACATTTGGTTATATGCTCTTATGTTATCCATAAAATGTTTATCGCCTAACAAATTTATAATGGTATTAGGTGGTGATTGTTCTGGAGGTAAATCGACACGGCCCCCTTCACAACAACGGTGATAATTCAGAGCTGCGGATGAGGCTCTTAACCGTTCTTCATGCCAAAATGTTGCACCACAATAAGTACAGACACATATACAGTCACCAATATCCTCATACATATTTGTTATGCCTGCTATCAAACATATATACAATTAACAAAAAACTAATTAAAGTATATTAGGTGATTGTAAAGAATTTTAGCTACAAAAAACAAAGAAGGCATACCTTGGTTAGTATCTGAATTTTGAATAAACGGCGAAGCAGATAAGCTAATAGAAGAGAAACGATTATACGAAACTGAAGTGCTACTACCTACAAACATATATGAAACAACTAAATATAACAGCAATTGTTACATAATGAACACATATTAATTTTAAAAAGAAGTTAGAGGATTACGTACCAACACACGCTGATGAGCCAGCAAGCAAGCAGCTATTCTCATCACGGGCACCAAACTTTCGGAAATTGGAAGAACTTATAGATTCATTAAAAAACATGTAGCTACCTTCTTGAACATCAGCTTCACTATTTACCAATTTCCTTTTTTTAACATTTATAGAATGTGTATCGCCACTAAAACCACCACGAACAGATGGTCCTGCGAGCTCCACAGACGCATTGACCCTTTTTTTGGCGGCATTTAATACCCTTATTCATACCCATATCCCAACCAATTAAATTCATCATATGAAACCAAATATTAACAGGAATAAGTATGTAATGCGTATTCTCCATATGTACATTTAGGTTTAATAACCCTAACAAATTAAAATTGATAATCCTAATCCAAGAGGAATATTAGCCACATTAAATTTCGACTATGAAATATGTAATGAGTATGTACTATATACGACTAATAAAGCCCTAAGCATTTGTATATGAGGTTAGAAACAACAATTGTCTATGAAAGCAGTAATGTCTACTATATAGGAGTAATAATAATTATTCCTATTAATCCTAAAATTACGGAGCCTAATTACAAGAAGAAAGAACAGCCCTATAACCATTTGTATATGAAATTAGATGGAAAAAATAGTAGCAGCAAGTATAGCAGAAGGAGAAGACAGCAGCGTAAATACCTTATAGTATGTAGAATAGAAGCTTGCGGAAAACGGATGAGGATTTTTCACAAACAAAATCGATAGTAGGCAAACAGTTAAGAAAATGGAATAGATTTTTGGAGATCAAGTAAGAAGGTTGGAGAAGGACAGGTGACAATAGGGTTTAAAAAAAAGGCAATAAATAAAACATACGTGACTAAGGGGGCGTAACGACATGTGTCTAGGGAGGGCACGTGTTGGGTGGTGGAAAAATTAAAAAAACGGGGGCAACAACTGGGGATCGAACCTCAAACCCTTTGGACAACAACTAAGGTGTCAACCAGCGAGACGAACACTCTGGAAGTAATTGATTTCGTACGGTTAGATATTTATCTGTGTAAAACGACGAAGTCTAAAACGTAAAACGACCAACTTTGGCGTGACTATTAGTATATAGGAAGAATATGTATTTGTATATATATGTAAATTGACTAAGTCGCCGCGATATATATTAATCAGATAAATTACAAACAAACAATTTCTATTTTCCATTTATATTAAGGGTAATTTGAAACTTTTTCATTATTATTTTGAACAAAAGACACCTATTTTAGAACATATATAAATTAGTACTCCGTAATAAGTAGTAATATATATATATATATATATATATATATATATATATATATATATATATATATATATATATATATATATTATAAAAGTTAAATTGGATGTTAATTTTATTATTATTATAGATATTGTATAGTAGATTTTTTTGAGTATAAATATGTGTGTTATGAGTTTATAAAACACACACTAAATATATTCTCTCATATTCTCTCTATATACTTATTAGTCTACAGTCAAGAACTAGGCCACTAAAGGTAGTTATAAGCCTACTGAATTATAACACGTTATCAGCACGAAGTGCTCCGTATAATCAAGGTTTATCTAAGCAAGCACACGTCACTAATCAAGGTAAGAAATTATCTAACTTTTATTAACTTCACTAACATTTATATTTATGTTATTTAAGTTATATATGGTCGGTTATACCGCCTGAATTATATTTTCTGTAATCTAACTCTTATTAACTTCACTAACATTTATATTTATGTTATTTAAGTTATATATGGTCGGTTATACCGCCTGAATTATATTTTCTGTAATCTAACTCTTATTAACTTCACTAACATTTATATTTATGTTAATAAGACCTCATGATTGTACGCAACATGTCATTTGACAACACGGTACTTTATGTATGCAACACGTCATTTGACAACACGGTACCATGGGTCGAGATTAATTCCGATCAATACGAATACGATGGGGTCTTTATATGTTATCTAACATTTATGATTACTTATGCAATTAATCATTATTTATTTCATGCATACTAATATTTATTCTTAAATTTATAATCTTAAAAGTTAAAATAAGAAAAAGTAGTTTGTATTTTTATTAAAAGTAAATCTTAAAAGTTAAAATAAGAAAAAGTAGTTTGTATTTTTATTAAAAGTAAATCTTAAAAGTTAAAATAAGAAAAAGTAGTTTGTATTTTTATTAAAAGTAAATCTTAAAAGTTAAAATAAGAAAAAAGTGGTTTGTATTTTTATTAAAAGTAAATCTTAAAAGTTAAAATAAGAAAAGTAGTTTGTATTTTTATTAAAAGTAAATCTTAAAAGTTAAAATAAGAAAAAGTAGTTTGTATTTTTATTAAAAGTAAATCTTAAAAGTTAAAATAAGAAAAAGTAGTTTGTATTTTTATTAAAAGTAAATCTTAAAAGTTAAAATAAGAAAAAGTAGTTTGTATTTTTATTAAAAGTAAATCTTAAAAGTTAAAATAAGAAAAAAGTAGTTTGTATTTTTATTAAAAGTAAATCTTAAAAGTTAAAATAAGAAAAGTAGTTTATATTTTTATTAAAAGTAAATCTTAAAAGTTAAAATAAGAAAAAGTAGTTTGTATTTTTATTAAAATTAAATCTTAAAAGTTAAAATAAGAAAAATATATTATAATAATATATATTATAACTTAATATATATTATAATAATATTATTAATAATATAATATGAACCTATATATTCTATCCTTCCCTTATGGTTTTATTATTTGTAATCATACCATTATTCCTTTGTTTGCTACTTATGAATCTAAACTAATTCTAATTTCATGTTGTTATTTGTCTATAAAAAAAATTGATTATGATTATGATTATGATTTATGTTGTTCATCTTTCTGAAAATAGAAAATGTCAAACTTATCAAAGCTTGAGTTTGATGCCTTAGACGTATCGGGAACAAACTACACATCATGGGTTATGGACGTAGAAATAAATCTTGGATCATTGGTGTGACACCGCTGTTTTTTTTTTTATAAATACGTGGCGGAAGCATAATATTACTTAAATACGATATCGACATTTGTACAAACCGATGTCACGTGTCATTAAAACAATTTACATATTAACAGGAAGAGACGTAAATACATTCTGTTTTCAAAAGTACACGGTTCATATTCTAAAAGACCACATCAGAGTTAACCCTGTCAAACATAACATCATCATGCTCGTCTTCTCCCAAAAGCACTATCTACAAAAGCTAACAACCTGCAGGGAGGAGATGGAGGGGAATTAGCACGAAGCTAAGTGAGTACGACTAACTACATGCCATAGCATACATAAGTGTTATACTAATCATGTCACATAGTCTAACACACAAACATCACCCAAGTGCCGTCTACAGAGACTCTGGCGGCTCGGCCAAACCATTAACCACCAGCTGATCGGACTGGGGCTTACCAGAAGTTCCTCCACCACCGTATGTATATACATAATCCACACGCGACGGACGCGTCATTCACATATATATACACCACGGCTGTCTAGGCTACCACAGAGGAACCCAACCCGCAGGTTGATCTCTCCTACCGAGGCTACCACACAATAGGGATGCACTGGGCTCCAGCAGACAAGCATCAACTAACATGCAGTCATCACAAGAAACTAACTAACCACAACAATAAGTATATCTAACAAGCATGGCAATCATAATATAACATGCTTCTATATACTATATTCTCCAGTTAGTCCCACTCACCAATTACCAGTAACCAGCTCAGATAATCTACTACTGAGCGGCTTCCTTATCTTTATCACCTGAACATAAGGCAAACCAAGTTAGTTACTATCCACTAAAAATTTTCTCCTTAACACTTATGCACTTTCAAAATTTACATCAAAATCATCAAAATACAAACGGGCAGCATAACTTCTAAAACTCAACACTTAGTAAAATTTTCACTGCCTAAGACCATCGGTCGATGGTCCCATCCATCGGCCGATGGTCAACACACCATCGGTCGATGGTCTCCCCCAATCGGTCGATCGTCAAATTTACATCCGTTGGTCAGAAGTCATACACTATCGGTCGATGGTCTTGTCCACCGGCCGATCGTCCCTCACCATCGGTCGATGGTCAAAGACCATCGGCCGAGGGTAGTTCATCTGCAGAAGCTAAACACAAAGTGACGGGTTTCACCCAAAATCAACCAATTCTTGCTCTAGAGCTCGATTACGACCTCAAAACTGACCAAATCAAAGACACTAAACATGTAGAAACATAAACCCACAAGATTTAGACTCAAACAACATCAAATTTAACCACTTTGATCCAAATTGCTCACTTTGTAAAAACTAACACAAAAACTCAATTTTCTCAAAGATTAAAGCATGAAAACTTGTGATTCTTACCTTGATAGAATCAGTAAATCACAAGGAACACAAAGATGTAAACGATTTGAGCTCAAGAACAAGGATTAGAATTTAGGGTTTGTTAGGTGAAGGAGATGAAGGTACGGTATGTGTTTGTGTGTGTGAATAATCTGGAAACCAAATGAAGAAATTAGAAGCACTAGTCATCTAAAGTGGGTTAAAATCTCACACTGCACAACACACGGGTATTTATCAGTTATCTGATATCTTTCGTACATCATTTGGCAACCCAAACGAGGTCCAAATTAAATAAACAAACCTGTTCTGTGACCCTTGTCACAAACTGGTCCTAACCTCAACATTAAATAATAATAAACAATAAATAAAAAAATAAAAGCATAAAGTAGCACAATACTAACTTAAGGGCAAAATAGTAATCTTACAACTAGGCCCACTTGAGGATGTTACAATTGGGTATTCTAGAAACTTTAAAAGAAAATAATACTTGTTCCGATCAAGATAAATTAAAATCAATTGCTTTTATTCGCAAACATATTGATACCACTTTAAAACATATGTTTCTCACTATCAAAGATCCACATGTTTTAAGGGAAAGTATCAAGAGTAGATTCGATAATCAAAAGGAAATATTACTCCCAGCTGCGAGGGAAGAATGGAGAAATCTAAGGTTCCAAGATTTCAAAAAGGTAAGTGAATACAGCTCGGCCATGTTCAAGATCCGTTCAAAGCTTCAATTCTGTGGTCAAGAAATAAGTGATGCTGATATGATGGAGAAAACTTTCTCCACAATGCATTCTGCAAACATAACTGTGCAAGAAAATTTAAGATTGCAGAATTATAAAACTTTTTCCAAACTTCAAACTTATCTCTTAGTTGCAGAAGTTAATAAAGAATTACTGATGAAAAATCAAGAATCTCGTCCTACCGGTGCGCTAGCATTTCCTGAAGCTAATGCTATTAACAATAATAATAATAAAAGAAGAAATGCACATGGACGAGGGCGTGGACAAGGTCATGGCCATATTGGCCAAAACCATCATCATGAAAATTACCATAACAATAATAAAAATCATAACTATGTTCGAAATCACCCTTATGGTAATGGTCGTGGTGGTGGTCGTAGTCGTGGTGGTAGTGGTCGTGGACAAAGAAATAATAATCCACAAAATTATAAAATTCAAACACCATACAATCCCACAAATCACAATGTTGAAGAAGGCTCTTCAAAGAATGTTGAAGATTCTTGTTACCGATGTGGTAAAATTGGCCACTGGTCTAAAAACTGCCGAACAAATCAGAATTCTGTTAATCGGTATCAAGAATCCCTAAAGGGAAAACGAAAAGAAGCAAATCTTGTGAATGACCTTGATAAAAAAATCACTGAGCCAACTTGTGACTACTTTAATGAATAAATTTCTAATATATATATATATATATATATATATATATATATATATATATATATATATATATATATATATATATATATATATATATATATATATATATATATATATATATATATATATATATATATATCCTATTATATGTTCCCGTTAAATAAATGGTTGTAGATTTTCAATCTACACCATATCTAGTTTACTACATATTTCCTTATTATGTGCTATCGTTTGTAACATGTTTTGAATGTAATATATTGATGAATTATGTACTCATTATTTGTTTCTCATATTTTTTTTGAAGTTTATGATGTATACTGCTGGAGTAAAAAATCAGTTAAATGGTGGAGATATTTGTATTGCAGACAGTGGTGCCACTCACACCATACTCAAATCTAAAAAATATTTCACAGACTTGAAAGCAACGGAAGGAACTATACATACTATATCAGGTCCTGTGAACTTAATAAAAGGAACGGGAAAGGCAAAATTAATGTTACCAAATGGTACGAATTTTCTGATAAATAATGCCTTATTTTCTCCAATGTCAAAGAGAAATTTGTTAAGTTTCTCTGACATATACCAAAATGGATATGATTATCAGTCAGTGACAACAGAAAATGAAAAATATTTAAGTATCACTGATAAGAATCGTGTAATTGAAAAACTACCAAGACTTCATTCTGGTTTACATTATACACATATAAATGTACCTGAAGTAAATGTGGTAGTTAAAGAAAAATCATGTGATCATGTAATGATCAGTTTGTGGCATGAGAGATTAGGCCACCCAGGATCATCAATGATGAAAAGAATAATACAAAATACACATGGACATCCATTGGCGGATCAAAGGATCCCTCATGATGCACTTATCCCATGTACATCATGCTCACTTGGAAAGTTGATAATAAGACCATCACCTCTTAAGGTTGAAAAAGAATCACCAATGTTTCTTGAAAGAATTCAAGGTGATATATGTGGACCAATTCATCCACCATGTGGACCATTTAGATATTTTATGGTTCTAATAGACGTATCTAGTAGATGGTCTCATGTTTGTCTATTATCAAGTCGAAATATGACATTTACAAAATTTCTTGCTCAAATTATTAAATTGAGAGCACATTTCCCTGATTATACTATTAAAAGGGTGAGACTAGATAATGCCGGTGAGTTTACGTCTCAAGCATTTAATAACTTTTGCATGTTTATTAGGATTATTGTTGAACATCCTGTTGCCCATGTGCATACACAAAATGGTTTAGCTGAATCATTAATTAAACGATTGCAGCTAATAGCTAGACCATTGATAATGAGAACAAAACTCCCAGTATCTGTATGGGGTCATGCAATTTTGCATGCTGCAACATTGATTCGCATTAGACCAAGCGCAAGTCATACATATTCTCCCTTGCAACTTGCTTTTAGCCATCAGCCAAATATTTCCCACCTTAGAACATTTGGTTGTGCGGTTTATGTCCCTATCGCACCACCACAACTCACTAAAATGGGTCCTCAAAGAAGGATGGGAATATATGTTGGATATGAAACATCTTCAATAATAAGATATATTGAACCCATGACGGGTGATGTTTTTACAGCACGTTTTGCTGATTGTCACTTTAATGAAACATTATTCCCTAGATTAGGGGGAGAAATAAAAAATAAAGAAAATGATGTTTCATGGTGTGAACCTCAATTAATGTATCTTGATCCTCGCACAAAAGAATGCGAGACCGAAGTTCAAAAAATAATGCATATGCAAGAACTTGCGAATAAATTGCCTGATGCATTTACAGATACAAAAAGAGTGACTAAATCATATATACCAGCAGCAAATGCTCCAGCTCGAATTGAAATTCCAAAAACTGGCAATAATGTCATTCTTGAGTCTTTGCCACGCCAGAAACGTGGGAGACCAATTGGTTCCAAAGATAAAAATCCTCGAAAAAGAAAATCAGCTGATAATGAGGTAAAAGAAAGTGTTCAAGAAGAACTACAAATCAATACTCCTTCTGCAGAGGAGATTGATGATGTCAATACGGAATTTTCAATCAATTATGCACATTCAAAAATATTATGGAACCGAAATGAAATGAAAAATCTTGATGAGATATTTTCATATAATGTTGCATACGACATCATGAATGATGATGATGATCCAGAACCAAAATCTGTCATAGAATGTCAAAATAGACATGATTGGGATCATTGGAAAGGAGCAATACGAGCTGAATTTGAATCGCTCAATAAAAGAAAAGTTTTCGGATCTATCATTCTCACACCTAAAGATGTGAAACCTGTGGGATATAGATGGGTTTTTGTGCGAAAAAGAAATGAGAAAAATGAAGTTACAAGGTATAAAGCTAGACTTGTAGCTCAAGGTTTTTCTCAAAGACTAGGAATTGATTATGAGGAAACTTATTCTCCTGTTATGGATGCAATTACTTTTAGATACTTAATCAGCCTGGCAGTTTCTAAAAATTTAGAAATGCATCTCATGGATGTTGTGACTGCTTATCTTCATGGATCACTTGGTATTGATATATATATGAAGATACCTGAAGGATTTAAGGTATCAGAAGCAACCAATGCAAAACCCAAAGAAATGTACTCAATCAAGTTACAAAGATCTTTATATGGGTTGAAACAATCGGGTCGCATGTGGTATAAACGATTAAGTGATTACTTGATAAGCAAAGGGTATACCAATAATCTTATTTGCCCATGTGTTTTCATTAAGAAAACAACATCCGGATATGTGATCATAGCTGTTTATGTTGATGATCTTAATATCATATGTACAAATAAAGAGATCCATGAAGCCATTCAACTTCTAAAGAAAGAATTTGAAATGAAAGATCTCGGAAAAACCAAGTATTGCCTTGGTTTACAAATTGAACATATGCCTAATGGTTTACTTGTACATCAAACAACATATACTGAAAAGATTTTAAAACATTTTAATATGGACAAGGCAAAACCATTAAGTACTCCTATGGTTGTTAGATCACTTAATGTTGACACTGATCTATTTCGTCCCTGTGAAGATCATGAAGATATCCTAGGACCAGAAGTACCATATCTTAGTGCAATTGGAGCTCTTATGTATCTTACAAATTGTACAAGACCTGACATTTCTTTTGCAGTTAATTTGTTGGCAAGGTTCAGCTCAGCTCGTACCAAAAGACACTGGAATGGGATCAAACACATCTTTCGATACCTTCGAGGAACTACTGATTTAGGATTATTTTATTCTAACGAATCGAAACAAGATTTGGTTGGTTATGCAGATGCAGGTTATTTATCTGATCCACATAAAGCTAAATCTCAAAATGGATATGTATTCCTAAATGGAGGTACCGCAATATCATGGCGTTCTCAAAAATAAACACTTGTTGCAACATCATCAAATCATGCCGAAGTGATTGCATTACATGAAGCTACTCGGGAATGTTTTTGGTTGAGATCAATGACACAACTCATTACTGATTCTTGTGGACTAGAACGCGATAAAAGTCCAACAACTATCTATGAAGATAATGTAGCTTGCATAACACAGATGAAAGAAGGGTATATCAAAAGTGACTGAACAAAACACATACCTCATAGATTCTTCTCATACACTCAAAATCTCATTAAGGACAACCAGATTGAAATGAGATATGTTCAGTCCAGCAAAAACTCTGCTGACCTTTTCACCAAAGCACTTCCAACTGCTATTTTCAGAACACACATTCATAATATTGGCATGAGGCATGTTCAGAAGATGTAACAATTCAGGCGTTGCCTACTTGAGGGGGAGTCAACTCTATGCTGCACTCTTTTTCCCTTAGCTAAAGTTTTATCCCAATGGGTTTTCTTTAGTAAGGTTTTTAACGAGGCAGTACTAGTTATTCTTTAATAAAATTGTCATCCAAGGGGGAGTGTTATAAAAGTTAAATTGGATGTTAATTTTATTATTATTGTAGATATTGTATAGTAGATTTTTTTGAGTATAAATATGTGTGTTATGAGTTTATAAAACACACACTAAATATATTCTCTCATATTCTCTCTATATACTTATTAGTCTACAGTCAAGAACTAGGCCACTAAAGGTAGTTATAAGCCTACTGAATTATATAACAATATATATATATATATATATATATATATATATATATATATATATATATATATATATATATATATATATATATATATATATATATATAGTGGTAGGATCAAGAGGGAAGTAACCATTCGGGGGGAAGCGGGGGGAAGCAAAAACTTTTTTTTTCTTCGTTTTTTGAAAAAAACTTTGTTAACGAACATTATAGATGAGATGAAAATATGAACATTTAATAGAGACACTTTGTGATAAATTTTTTTATTTTGGCGGGAAAATGCTCGAAGAAGTAATATATAACAATTATCGTGTTTTTCGAGCGTATTTTGAGATTTTAGCTATTGGGGTTTAGATATTAGGGTTTAAATATTAGGGTTTAGATATTAGGGTTTAGGGTTTAGATTTAGGGTTTAGATTTAGGATTTAGATTGAGTTTTTAACACGAACGGTTTAGAGTTTAGGGTTTAGGGTTTGGTGTTTTGGGTTTATGGAATAAACCCGAAACACCAAACCCTAAACCCTAAACTCTAAATCGGACTAAATTTTACTTCACAAAACATGAAAAAAAAAACGTTCATATTCTTCACGAACAATATTATTTTGATTGTTATTTTTGTCGATCGTTTTCCCGCCTAAATAATAATATTCATCACGAAGTGTCTCTTCTAAATGTTCATATTTTCGTGTGATCTTGATGCCAGAAAAAAAAATTCAAAAAAAACAATAAAGAAAAATTTGCTTCCCCCCGCTTCCCCCCGATTGGTTTATATATATATATATATATATATATATATATATATATATATATATATATATATATATATGAGAAATTAAATGAGAACTATTTTTGTATAGGAACTGTGAGAACTACTCAGTCGAACAATTTTGAGACACGGGCGAACATTTTTTAATGTAGTCGAACAATTACGGGCAATTTGTAAGATCTGGGCAGCTCTTTTTATCAAATCCCTAATTTTCTTAATTAGGGCACCTTCAACTTCATCCATCTCCAATTCTCCCAACTCTCCTAAAATTCTCTCATCTCCTTCAACTAAAAAAGTCTCCTTCAATTGTTTAGAAATTCTATTCAAGCTGAATTTGTTGAAGTTGAAAATCTCTTTTCACAATTGGAAATCTATGGTTGGGAAAAAAATTGCGAGGAGCGTCATCATTTTAGTAAAGTTTTTAATTATGTTGGTGCTAGGGGTGGTCAGTATTTGGTTTGAAACTGTTTAACCCGAACACCAAACCGAAACCAAACTGGAAAAAACCAAACTGGAAAAAACCAAACCGAATTTGAAAAACGGTTTTCGGATCGAGTCAAAACCGAAACCGAATTTGAATTCGATTTTCGGTTCGGTGTTCGGTTTTGAAAATTCTGAATTCGGTTTAACCGAAAACCGTATTCAAAACCAAATTCAAAATTTTTATATATTTAATTTGTATATCTATGTTTTAATGTCATTATAATTTGGGATCCAATCAATAAAATAGTTTCTCATCAATATGACGATTTGGTAGCTCATATTATAATTATGTTACTCAAATTATTATGTTCTTCTTCTTAATAATAGAAGCAGTAAATGCCAAAATTAACTTGTAAATATTATTAAATCATCGAATTCTTGATAATTTAATAGTATGTCATTGTTTTAGGTTGTAAATAACTAAGACATTAGTAATGTCAAAATTAAACTATCATCGTTCTCGAATTTTTCATAATATTTGGTTTTAACCGAAAACCGAACCGAATCCGAATTCGAATTCGGTTTTCGGTTCGGTTTCAACTTTGAATTCGGTTTTCGGTTCGGTTTTCGGTTTTGCCCAAAAAAATTATAAAACCGGATACACCGAACCGAATACACCGAACAAACCGAAAACCGAACCGATGAACACCCCTAGTTGGTGCATTCTATTATGCTTTTAACTCCGATTCTTGTCACAATCTGGTTTTGAGTTGGCCTTGAAGATTCAGACTCACTATATATACATAATATACTACGGAGTAATAAGTTCTCCTAACAGTGAAGTGTAGTTTCAGTTTTGGGGCTGATAGAGTAAAGGTTGGATTAGTTTTTTAATTAATTATCACTCCATGTTTACCAAAGATGCAGAAGGGACATATCTATATCTATATCTATATATATTACAATTGAAGATGCAGAGTGAAATATGACTACTATGCAACTCTTATCCATGTAGGTTATGAGTGTGTTTTCTTACAGATTCACAATCGATCTTCATCTTCAATTTTGCACCTTCATCTTGATTTCTAAAATAATAAAGATGCATCATGATGCATCTTGATTCAATTTGAGTTCTAACAATTTTTACTCAGTTCGAACAAAAAATAGAACTGGGTTCGAACCAAATAAGTTGAGTTCGAACAAAAAATGTTGAGTTCGAACAAAAAATTATGAGTTCGAACAAAATGTGCTGACTTCGAACATTTTTTGTTATTCAATTTTCGTTCTACAAATTTCGTTCTACATCTTCTATTCTACAATTTCCTTCTACAATTTTCGTTCTACATCTTCTATTATATAATTTCCGTTCTACATCTTCTATTCTACAATTTTCGTTCTACAATTGTTGTTCTATAATTTTAGATGCAAGATGCAATTATTGTAAAATCAAAATTGTATCTTACATCTAACAATTAGTGTTCGAACAAAACTTTTAAGTTTGAACCAAAATTGTTTGAACACTAATTTGTAGATGCAAGATGCAATTGTTAACTAAATTATGTACTGTGTGAATTTCAATTAATTGCTAACGTAATTTAATTGCTCGGATTTAGGTTGATGTTTTTTGTTCGACTCAACCAAAAATGGTTCGCCCGTGTGTTTTTTTTGTTCTAATTGGAGTTGTCAGAGTTCTCAACTAAGTTGAGTTCTCACACTGGATCCCCTCCCTATATATGTGTGTGTGTGTGTGTGTGAGAGAGAGAGAGAGAAAGGAGAGGAATAAATTTTTTGAACGAAGCCATTTTACGTCATGGGCGGACCTATGTAGGGGCAGAAGGAGGCGCCCGCCCCCAGTGGATTTAAAATTTTTAGTGCAATTTTTTTTTGGTTTTTCGATTTTGCTCCCGGTAGAATTTTTTTTTTGTTGCCCAAAACCCTTCATATTTTACCCAAAACATTCATATTTTACCCCAAAACCTTCGTATTATACCCAAAAATTTTCAAATTTTCCTTAAAAAACTCTATATTTTACCCCAAAATCTTCATATTTTGCCAAAAAAAATCCCTATATTTTTAAAAAAATTCACTCCCAATAAAAGAATTTCTAAATCCGCCACTTCACCTAGTGTTTTATAGTAAAATTTGAAAAGTTGGCGCACTTAGGATAGATAATCATTTATTTATTAAATTTTGTGTTAATTACAGAATATATCAATATTTTGTCGCTTCCCATTAGAGTCCACCACTTCGCCCTTCAATAGAAAAAAGGAACTGTACGTAGACAAGATAATTGACCCTACGCGTCAAATTGACATTAGAAGTTAAGATTAGATATAATAAAATACTCCGTACAAGAATAATAATACCAACAAAACAGCCCTGATGGTGGGAAGACTGTAATTGGTCAAAACGGATCCTCCGAAATTCAATCACATTACTAAATCAAATTATTTAGAAGCAGTCCTTTAACTATAGTTAGTCGTCAAACTCTCCATCGAGTAACTTTTTCTCATTTTTTGACACAGAAAACATAATTAGTTAAAAATATAGGAAAATTAGAAAGTTGATAAAATATTAAAGCTACACTATTCTAGTAAACTTACTTGGCAACCCAAAATACCTAAAAGAACACTATAAAAACAGTAAAGTCATTAATTTTTTTATGAATTCATTTCCTCTCCGTTCGAGTTGTTTCATATAAAAAATCTCGATTTGCTCTTCTATACTTTTGATGTGGAACCATGATGAATAAACTTTCAGATAAGGGATGTAGTTTGTATATTTACTATTTTTAGTCTTATACCACTAATTATGTTTAAAATATTATAGAGTATAGAGTATCGTATAGTATAATGTTCTAAACAACATTTGTATAAGAAGAAATTGTTACAAAAATCTTCGTCAAAAGCATATTTTTAAAAGCTACTCATGTATGGTTTGAAATAGCTAGTGTATACATTGGTCCAATTCTAATGTTTCTAATGTTTTAGTAAGTTAAAGAATAAAATACATTGTTCACCCTCAATCAGGTTTAGTCATAAACGAACATAAGTCATACCTTTTGTTAAGGTCGATGAATTGTTAAACACCTAAATTAGATTTTATATATATATTCTTTTGAATTCTAGAACCTTAACCATTTTTCCATTTTCCATCTTAAACTAGTATTAAATTTTCTCCAAGAACTTTGTATAATATTTATTATATGATGTAGAAGAACGAGTCTACTATACTCTGATTTGTGTGATTTTTACTTTTCACTGCAAGGACTAAGAGCGTAGAAGTTAATTTAAAATCTGACTTAGTAAAGTCAAGGGACTATATATATATATATATATATATATATATATATATATATATATATATATATATATATATATATATATATATATATATATATATATATATATATATATAGGGGCAGGATCAATGGGGAAGTAACCAATCGGGGGGAAGCGAGGGGAAGCAAAAATTTTTTTTTTTCGTTTTTTTGGAAATTTTTTTTCCCGCATCAAGATCACACGAAAATATGAACGTTTAGAAGAGACACTTCGTGATGAATGTTATTATTTAGGCGGAAAAACGATCGACAAAAATAACATTCAAGATAATATTGTTCGTGAAGAATATGAACGGTTTTTTTTCTTCATGTTTTGTGAAGTAAAATTTAGCCCGATTTAGAGTTTAGGGTTTAGGGTTTAGGGTTTAGGGTTTGGTATTTTGGGTTTATTCCATAAACCCAAAACACCAAACCCTAAACCCTAAACTCTAAACCGTTCGTGTTAAAAACTCAATCTAAATCCTAAATCTAAACCCTAAATCTAATCCCTAAACCCTAAATTTCTAAACCCTAATATCTAAACCCTAATATCTAAACCATATAAACCCTAATATCTAAACCCTAATATCTAAACCCTAAACCCCAATAGCTAAAACCTCAACATACGCTCGAAAAACACGATAATTGTTATATATTACTTCTTCGAGCGTTTTTCCGCCAAAATAAAAACATTTATCACAAAGTGTCTCTACTAAATGTTCATATTTTATCCCATCTATAATGTTCGTGAACAAAGTTTTTTCAAAAAACGAAAAAAAAAAGTTTTTGCTTCCCTCCGCTTCCCCCCGATTGGTTACTTCCCTCTTGATCCTACCACTATATATATATATATATATATATATATATATATATATATATATATATATATATATATATATATATATATATATTCTTTTGAATTCTAGAACCTTAACCATTTTTCGATTTTCCATCTTAAACTAGTATTAAATTTTCTCCAAGAACTTTGTATAATATTTATTATAGGGGGATGATTCTCATACACTGTTTTTTGATCCTCACACACCCTTTTACCCTATTATTAGGGAGGAGTTCAAGTAAATTGGTGTGTGAGGATCAAAAAACAGTGTGTGAGAATCATCCCCCTTTATTATATGATGTAGAAGAACGAGTCTACTATATTATATGATGTAGAAGAACGAGTCTACTATACTCTGATTTGTGTGATTTTTACTTTTCACTGCAAGGACTAAGAGCGTAGAAGTTAATTTAAAATCTGACTTAGTAAAGTCAAGGGACTATTTATGCCATTAATCATATTTATATTTCTTCTTCTAGAACAGTGAGAGTCAAATTTGCCATCAGAAGGTGTGCTGCTATTTCTTTTTCTTTAGGTTGACCATCTTTAATTTGCATATCAAGTTCCTTAAATTCAAACAAGTACAACTGTGTCTTTTTCAGTATAAAAAGCTCGTATCTTTTCAACAAAAGAAAATATCTGCCAAATACTACTTTACCTCTCTTTTCAACATTTACAAAAGAGATCATATTGTTCAAAAACTTAAAGGAAAAAACAACCCATCTCATTTCACAATTAATCCGTGAAAACCAACAACAAAGTTTGATTCTTTAGGGCTAATTCATGGTTTTCTTGGAATAAAGAAGAATACCCACAAAGATTTTCGATTATTTAACTGAATTTTCACCATTCTAGAGTACATTGTTCTAAAATTTCAAGAAAAATAAAACCCATTTCAGTTCACAACTAATCATTGAAAACCCAGAAAAAAGTTTGATTCTTTTGGACCAATTCAAGGTTTTCTTGTCATACAGAACAAAACCCATCAATTTTTTTAATCTTTTTGTGAAGTTTTGATAAGTGTGTATAGTAAAAATGGATGGAAGTGACATATATAAAGCTGCAAATAGCATAAGATTAGGGAGTTTAAGAGTTGGTAGTACAAGAACATCAAGTTTAAGATCTGGAAGTACTTCTGTATGGAGGAATTCTGGTATGGATGCTTTTTCAAAATCTTCACATGATGAAGATGATGAAGAAGCTCTTAAATGGGCTTCACTCGAAAAGTTACCGACTTTCGATCGTTTAAGAAAAGGTTTACTTTTTGGATCAACTGGACCGTCAAATGAAGTTGATATAGGCAATCTTGGAGTAGATGATAGAAGGCATTTACTTGATAGACTTGTTAAAACTGCTGATGAAGATAATGAAAAGTTCTTGTTAAAGCTCAGGGCCAGGATTGATAGGTACTGATTAAAAAAAAAAAAAAAAAAAAAGTTCAATTTCATTTCATAATATGATTAGTTTTATAATTTGTGATCATTAGTTAATATGTTCAAATAAACTATATATAGGGTTGGAATTGATTTGCCAACAATTGAAGTCAAATTTGAGCATCTAAATGTGGAGGCTGATGTTAATACAGGAAGCAGAGCGTTGCCTAGTTTTATAAACTTTCATATTGATCTTTTTGAGGTAATAATGAGAAACCAAAGTCAACAAACGTGTTACTTTAATTTATTCTTGG
Organism: Rutidosis leptorrhynchoides; assembly: GCF_046630445.1. Taxonomy (NCBI): domain Eukaryota; kingdom Viridiplantae; phylum Streptophyta; class Magnoliopsida; order Asterales; family Asteraceae; genus Rutidosis; species Rutidosis leptorrhynchoides. The sequence continues at coordinate 20,559,722 of NC_092341.1, read as the reverse complement.
ATGGATCATGTGTAAAAGGTTTTACTCCGTATTAATTAACATTTGCTCATGTTTATGTCTTATATAGGGGCTATTAAGTTTATTCCATCTACTTCCGAATAAAAAAAGGCATATAAGTATCCTTGATGATGTTAGTGGTGTCGTTAAGCCCAAAAGGTGAGAAGAAAGAACATAAAACTCCCATTAATATCACTTTTTTTTTTTTTTTATAATTCTCAAATTTAACCGTTTACTTATGAATTGGTCTAAACATCTCAACATAATCTAAGTAAAAACCTTGTACGTTTACCCATTTTTTTACTTATAAATTGGTCAATCAGACTATGTTTCATCTCTATCGGGTCAAACCAGTATGATAAAAAGGATTAGCTAAAACTATCTTGCCAAATGGGTCTTAAACGAAGCTGAAAGTGTGTGTGTGTGTGTATATATATATATATATATATATATATATATATATATATATATATATATATATATATATATATATATATATATATATTGTATAAGACCTCTTGAATCATTTTATTCAAAGTTGGATCAATATTGTTGAAATATATATGGAGTAATGTTGTTTGACACAAAATCATAATTACATAACTAAACTTACCTGCCTTACATGAAAAATGAAATCACCCATTTGACCCATTACAAAACCCACCCAACCCAGATATTTTCATATTTACCTTCTTTGTTGGTTGTTGCATCTATCAGTTACTTATAATGATTTTCATGTACTGTTTCTTTGTAGAATGACATTACTTTTAGGTCCTCCAAGTTCTGGGAAGACAACACTCTTGTTGGCCTTAGCCGGGGCACTCGCTAAGGAGCTTGAGGTAAAAAATTAATCCTAATATAACTTAATATCAGTATCACATATATCTAATATATATATAACTAAACTATTTTTATTTAATTATATGTTATTATTATTATTATTATTTATAAATGCAGACTTCAGGTAAGGTAACTTATAATGGGCATGAATTACATGAGTTTGTACCCGAAAGAACTGCTGCATATATAAGTCAAAATGATGTTCATATTGGCGAAATGACTGTTAGAGAAACTTTGGCTTTTTCTGCAAGATGTCAAGGGGTTGGATCACGATACGGTTAGTTTGTGATGATTTTTTCGTTTCAACGTTCGTTTTGAAGTCATTTTAGAGTGTTATATAACACAATTCGTTTCCAATAATTTGCAGATATGTTAGCAGAGTTGTCAAGAAGAGAAAGAGATGCAAATATTAAACCTGATCCTGATATTGATGTCTACATGAAGGTAACAATCATTTTAAATTTTTAAATTTTTAATGTTCAAAGTTTAACTTATTAATCATATTGTTGATGTAAATTGTTGTTATTTAATATTACAGGCTGCTGCAACTAAAGGTCAAGAAGCTAGTGTGGTCACAGATTATACTCTTAAGGTATGATGACGTAAATGGTCTCTATATGTTATAATTTGCTAATGGCTTCAATATTGACCCGTTTACTAATGCATGGGTCAATTTGGGTGAAGAGGCGGAACGGGTTAAACGGGTTGAAAGTAGCACAAAGTCTCCGATTTATAATATTATGACCCATAATAGTACACCCCAACAAATTTCATTGTGAAAGTTTTGAATAATTTCTCAACCCGCCCATCTTGACACTGATATAAGTGGTTTCTTGTGCAGATTTTGGGGTTGGACATTTGTGCAGATACCATGGTGGGCGATCAAATGATAAGGGGTATTTCAGGTGGACAAAAGAAGCGTGTGACAACTGGCGAAATGATAGTAGGCCCGTCAAAGGTTCTTCTTATGGACGAGATCTCAACGGGTTTGGATAGTTCAACAACTTATCAGATTGTGAATTCACTTAGACAGTTTCTTCACATTCTCGAGGGTACAGCTGTCATTTCACTTCTTCAGCCTGCACCGGAAACTTATGACTTGTTCGATGACATCATACTTTTGACTGATGGTAAGATTGTATATCAAGGCCCTCGTGAAAACGTGCTCGAATTTTTTGAATCCATGGGATTCAAATGTCCAGAAAGGAAAGGTGTTGCTGATTTCTTGCAAGAAGTAAGTGTTATCCATCTAACTAATTTAATTTATTCATAACAAAAAAAGAAAAAGAAAATTAAAAGGGTGGGACCTATTAAATTTTGACACCAAATTTGACACTCACCATAACACAACTTCAAAATTTGATACTGTCATGTCACGTCACAGTTAGATTATCCTCTCTCCTCTACAAACCACCAAATTTGACTCCATATTACACAGTCACTGTAACAAGTGGTCTAATTGTGCTCGTCATATATGAATGACACTAAGGGCTTGTTTACTTTCCACTTAATGATCTGTATCTGTAGAGCTCTTAATCACTAAGTAAAATTGTTGTTTCTTTGTCACTTAAACTGAAATTGGTCGGTTTATATGAGACACAGGCCCCTTCCCAAACAGAGGCATATGGAAACAACACTTAATACAAAATAAAAGTAACAGCCCCTAAATTACCATTTTAACCTTCTTGTAATCTTGTTACAGGTAACATCAAAGAAAGATCAGCAACAATACTGGATGAGAAGAGACGAACCTTACCGATTCATAACATCGAAAGAATTTTCGGAAGCGTTCCAATCGTCTCATGTTGGAAGAAAACTGCAGAACGATCTTACGACCCCGTACGATAAAAGTAAAAGTCACCCTGCTGCGTTGACTACCGAAAAGTACGGTTTGGGTAATAAAGAAGTGTTAAAAGCAGTCACCGATAGAGAAATATTGCTCATGAAAAGAAACTCGTTCGTGTATATCTTCAAATTGTTCCAAGTAAGTGTTAAAGTTGTCATCTTTAGTAATCCCAAATTATCAAATGTATGTTCCTAGTTGAAATTAGTTTTGTTCTTTAATAATTGTGTATGTTTTCAGCTAATTGTGATGGCGCTCATTGCTTTGACTGTGTTTTTACGAACCGAGATGCATAAAAGGGATACCACAGATGGTCAGTTGTATAATGGTGCTATATTTTTCGGTGTTACTACGATCATGTTTAACGGGATGTCTGAGATTTCGATGACGATTGCAAAACTTCCCGTTTTCTATAAACAACGGAATTTCCTATTTTACCCCTCGTGGGCGTACGCTCTTCCATCATGGGTCATCAAGATTCCCATTTCGGTTATTGAAGCTGGGGTTTGGGTCGTTCTTACTTACTATGCCATAGGATTAGATCCCAATATATCAAGGTATGAGACAGTTAAAATTTGATACTACTACTAGTAATCAGTTTTTAGTGTCCGGAAAAACAAAATTTTCTCATGGTTGCTTGTTTCGTGCACTCCACAACACAAACTTGTCAAGTTAAATAACTGTTCCAATTAGACTTTTAAAGTCTTTCCTTTTCAACTTTGACTTTAAATATTTTTGTTTGTGTTATATAATTTTGATGAAAACTATACCCAATGAAAACAAGATTTAAAATCTAATCCATTCATATAAATTTCATCAAATCAAATATTATATAAAACTAACAAAATTTTAAATTCAAATTTGTGAAAGAAAGACTTTAAAAAAAAGTCAAATGAGACAATTATTTTGAGACTGGATGGAGGATGGAGTAAATAGAGTTTTAAGTATAATTTGATACATTTTTGAGGCACATGACACATCTTAAAACACATATCTTAACAACTTTTTATATAATGAATAATTTTATTTTATCTTTTATACTAACTTTTTTCAAAAATCTTGCAGATTCTTCAAACAGTACTTGATACTGTTTCTTGTGAACCAGATGTCTTCTGGATTGTTTCGATTCATTGGAGCGTTGGGAAGGAACATGATTGTTGCAAATACGTTTGGCACATTCGCACTTCTCCTAGTGTTTGCGTTGGGCGGTTTTGTCCTGCCACGAAGTACTATATTAACTACCTTAAAAACACATAACACACTTCTTCTAAAAAATGTTTGTCAATTGACAAAAATTTTAAATTTTGTTGTAGATGATATTAAGAGTTGGTGGATATGGGGATACTGGACGTCTCCCATGATGTATGCAATGAACGGTTTAGGTGCTAACGAGTTTCTTGGGCATAGTTGGAAAAAAGTAAGTCACACAAAAGCATCAAGTTTATGTTCTTATTGTTTTTAATAAGCTTTAGTTATTCAAGATCACATTTTTAACCGTTTTTCGTGTCGTTTACAGCCTTTGAACGGATCAACTGTAGGAAAATTAACTCTTAAAGGCATAGGCTTCTTTGCAGAAGCTTACTGGTATTGGGTTGCAGTTGCAGCCTTAGTTGGATTTATTCTCGCCTTCAACATATGTTATGCTTTGTCTCTCGCCTTCCTAGACAGTGAGTGTTTTATTTTTATGGTTCAGATGTTACCGACACGTAATATTAGTTTGTAACGACTAACATTTTTAATCTGTTTTTACAGGTTTTGGAAAAACGCAATCTAATGCCCCAGCCGAGGATGAAAGTGATGAAGCTGTTGAATTATCGTCTATGATGAATGAATCGGGAGATGGAACCCAGAAAAAAGGAATGATCCTTCCGTTTGAACCTCATTCAATTACCTTTGATGATGTCAAATACTCCGTCGATATGCCACAGGTATTTTTTTTTTTTTTTTTTACAGTGATATCTAAGGGTGCGTTTGATTGCGTGTTAAAATGGTTCAGCACTGAATGCTTGCATGCTGAACCGCTCAACACTTAATTGAATGGTTCAACACTGAATGCTTGAATGCTGAACCGTTCAACACTTAAATGAACAGTTCAACATGGTTAGCGATAATTATTGACTTTAAGCTGTTTCGCCCTGTTTGAGTCATTTGACCCATTATAAAAGATAAATAATTAACCAAATCAAACGGGCCATAAGTAAATGGGTCAAAAATGTCACACTAGTTTTTAACTAAGCGGTTTATGAATACGATTATTACAGGAAATGAAAGAACAAGGAGTGGTTGAAGACCGATTGTTGCTACTTAAGGGAGTAAGTGGAGCTTTTAGGCCCGGTGTTCTGACAGCACTAATGGGCGTGAGTGGTGCCGGAAAAACTACTCTTATGGACGTGTTAGCGGGTCGTAAAACGGGCGGGTATATCGAGGGTGATATTAAGATTTCCGGGTATCCAAAGAAACAAGAAACATTTGCTCGAATTTCTGGATACTGTGAGCAAAACGACATTCATTCACCTCATGTTACTGTTTACGAGTCTTTACTTTATTCAGCCTGGCTTAGGTTATCATCAGATGTTGACGAAAACAAGCGAAAGGTTAGTTAGTTATATACCTACCCATTTTTACTGATTAAAACATCCCTCCTTTTTCGAACTCTAAATGTTGAACGTTATCTTTATACATATACCTGGCAAACGGTTCAGGTTGGGCCGGTTTGGGTAATGCGTTGCAATGGGTTTGGTCCAAAACGCATCATGGGTCAAACGGGTCAAATCTTTAAACATGTCCAAACGGGTCGAGTCTAAATGGGTTGGGTCAGGTCGGGGTGGGTTGAGACCCGTGTTTTCAAACAAATACCTTTTTTCTTAAATTTTTGTATTTCGCGTTTCAGTTTTTAGCCTTGCGTCTCTTTTTTTTTTTTTCTTTTCAATTTCGCGTTCAGTTTCACGTTTAAGTTTTGCATTTCAGTTTCATTAAAACATCCCCATATTTCGAACTATTTTTTTTTTTCTTTTAATGTTGAACGTTATCGTTTTACAGATGTTTGTTGATGAGGTAATGGACCTAGTGGAACTGAACCCAATAAAGGACGCATTAGTTGGGTTACCTGGTGTCAATGGTTTATCAACCGAACAACGAAAGCGGTTAACCATAGCCGTTGAGCTCGTGGCTAACCCGTCTATAATATTTATGGACGAGCCAACATCTGGGTTAGATGCACGAGCTGCAGCCATTGTTATGAGAACCGTTAGGAACACGGTTGACACGGGACGAACAGTCGTTTGCACCATTCATCAACCCAGCATTGACATTTTCGAAGCTTTTGATGAGGTAGTACAACTCTACAAAACTGCACTTTGGTTCAATTATTCTTCGTATAACATACAAATGTTTATTTTTAAAAATATGTATATATCTAATAATATCGAATTTGCAGTTGTTCTTGATGAAAAGAGGAGGACAAGAGCTATATGTTGGTCCCGTAGGTCGCCATTCTTGCGATATAATCGAGTATTTTGAGGTATAACTATAAATCATCAACTATTGTTGGGCTGAAAGTTAGCCCAAGAAGTCACAAGTACCAATTATCTACTTATAGATGGTCATTGATATATCCACCTATCTTTTTTTTATATAATCAACATAATTGTGCATTAACAGATTGTATAGTAAAATCCGTTAATCTATGCCTTAAAAAAAAAACAAGCTGTTAATCCATATTCTATGGTGAAAATAGATAGTGGAGATATATCACCATGGGTTGATTTGTATTACAGTATCTCTTACAAGTCAAACTGATCAAACTTAGTTGTGAAGTTGACTTTGACTTAAAACCAATATTCATTTAATGAAACAGGCTATCAATGGTGTAAGTAAGATTACGGACGGATATAACCCTGCGACGTGGATGTTGGAAGTCAGTACGTCAGCACAAGAAATCGCTCTTGGTGTCGATTTCACTACACTTTACAGGAATTCGGAACTTTACAAGTGAGTAAACGTTATCAATTTTTTGCTAGTGGTCTGAAATTACTTACTATTTAAGTGGTTATTTATTTATTTATTTATTTATTTATTTATTTATTTATTTATTTATTTATTTATTTATTTATTTATTGCAATATTTAACAAATTATAACTGTTTTTGAGTTCGAGTCACAACAATAAAAAGGGTGTGTGGGTGTGTGTGTATGCTGTTCTAAAAAAAGTTCATAGTTTTCTTTAATTTCTTTTTATTTATGTTATCATCTTGTTTACCTTTTTTTTTTGGATCAAAATTTATTTGCAGGAGAAACAAAGCGTTAATTGCAGAATTAGGCGTACCACGGCCCGGTTCACGAGATCTATTCTACCCAACTCAATACTCACAGTCGTTTTTGGTTCAGTGTATCGCATGTCTATGGAAACAACGGTGGTCTTACTGGAGAAATCCTCCGTACACCGCCGTACGTTTTGTTTTCACCACCTGCATTGGAATCATTTTCGGTACTATGTTTTGGAACCTTGGCACTAAAAGGTAAACATACTAATACTTCCATTTAATTTAATTTAATTATTACTAGAAAAAAGGATCACATTTGGTCCTTTTCTTATGTTATAAATAATGTTGAACCGAATTATATAAAATCTTGTTTCAGGGACACACAACAAGATTTGGCGAATGCTATGGGTTCCATGTATACAGCGGTTCTTTTCTTGGGAATTCAAAACGCGTCAGCGGTTCAACCGGTTGTTGATATCGAACGAACCGTTTTCTATAGAGAAAGAGCTGCCGGGATGTATTCAGCTTTGCCTTATGCATTTGCTCAGGTACTAGTCAAACCGTATTAGTCAAACCATTTCAAGATAACCTAGTTCTTGGTTGAAGATAACCTAGTTGTTGGAGGAGTCTTGATTTTTCAGGTTGCAAAAATCGCTACTCGGATAGTACTCGGTCGAGTCTTTTTAGGGAGCACTCAACAACTCGGGGAGTACTGGGATGTTGACCAAATTTGACTTTGACCGATTTTGACTTATTTTGACCGATTTTTTGCCGAGTACTCCCCGAGTTACAAAAATCGAGTTCTCGACGAGTAATTACGAGTTCGGCAACACTGACAAGAGGTCTCGGGTTCAAAACCTAGTAACATATCTTGAGGTGACTTGGGAAAAGGGTCGGGAATAGTTACAGGATAACGCGATTAGGCCGTTGTACATCTGTGTAAAAATACTCCTTTTTCCGGATAGCCTGAACATGGGAAACTTTAACCGAAACTGATAGTTTAATTAGTTTTTACGATATGCGACTAGAAACAATACATCTATCCATGTGGTTATGTGTTCTAAAGTTCTTTAGTTGTTGTCTTGTTCTTGTTTTTCTTTAGGTTCTGGTTGAAATTCCGTATGTGTTGATGCAAACATTAGTATACAGTGTGATAGTATACGCGATGATTGGATTCGATTGGACCGCCTCAAAGTTCTTGTGGTACGTCTTTTTCCAGTTGTTTTGTTTCTTGTACATGACCTTCTACGGTATGATGACCGTCGCCATCACCCCCAACGCCAACATTGCCGCCATCATTGCCGCCTCGTTCTACGCAATCTTCAATCTTTTCTCAGGATTCATCATTCCACGACCCGTAAGTTTTCACTAAATATCATTTTTTTTATGAAGGTTTTAACGCGTTTTCTAGCTCTTAAATAAATTGTTTTATATTTTAAATTGTAATAACAGAGTATTCCCGTATGGTGGAGATGGTACTATTGGGGAAACCCGATAGCATGGACCATTTACGGACTGGTTGTTTCGCAATTTGGAGATTATCACGAGATACTACCAAATGGTCAAAGTGTTAAAGAGTACTTAGACGATCATTTCGGTTTCAAGAAGAGTTTTCTGCCTGCTGTTGCTGGGGTCCACGTTGGATTAGTTTTGATGTTTGCAGTCATCTTTGCCTACTGCATAAGATCCTTCAACTTCCAAAAGAGATAGATAATTCGTTATTTATATATATATATTTGTATGTGTAATGTATAATTAATTGAAGTGTAATGTTTAATAGATGAAAGTACTTAAAGTACATCAAGTTATGTAACTGCTTGTATTATAAAAGCTATTCATATTCATATTTTATTATTTAATGTATAATATAAAGTTTTCGCTTACCGAAATGTGTATTATTTTTTTCATACTAAATTGTGTTGTGTCTTTGGTGATGTGTTGAAGAGATTTTCTTGTTTAGATTGGCTAGAAAGGAGTACTCGTTAATTTTTATGTATGCTAGCTAAGTTTATTGGTCAGATTTTAATCGGTTTGTTTGTTCTTAACATTTTTTTAAAGTAAAATTGAAAACTGAATTTGAATTCGATTTGGTTTTGATTAAAATCGAAATAATAAAAAATCACAATTTAATACAATAATAATAAAAATAATTATAACATGTAGAATTCGTTGAATTTAGTTTGCAATTTAGCCGAATCTTAAAAAGTATAATCGAAAACCATAACAAACTCAACTTTTGCCACCCAATGCTAATAACTAGCAACTCATTGTGATTTCTATGTCTTTAAAGACACATGTGTAATGAGATTTGAATTTGAAAGATTTGGTTTTGTTAAGAATATATTTATATTATTATATTATTATTAAATTACACAAATAATTCGCTTATCAATCTAACATGGTGAACCTAAATGCATTGTTCTTACTTCTGGGTTAAGATTATTTATTGCAGATTGTTGTGATGTCCTTTGTTGGCTGAGTTACATGGAACTGAAGGACCAAAGCTGAATTATTGATTCAAGAAGAGTTGTTGTGCAGTTCTGATAGTTAAAGATAAGAAGCCCAATGGACTAAGTTATTATTTAAGTTATTATTTAAGTTACTGGACTCTCAATTGTGACAGAAGCCAAGTTTGAAGAAAAGAGCCCAACTATGTTGGCATTATAAAAGAGAGTATTGAGTTAATTTATTAAATTATTCCATTCTGTATCAATTTCTTTTTCTCTGTGGCAGTTGGTTTCTCTCTCGTTTGTTCATCACATTAGGGTTTAGATTAATCTTCATCTTGAAGTTAATCTTTGTAGTTTTGTTCACCTATTGTGAACTGTTGTGTAACAGAGAGTTCTTTCTTTACTGTGTAATTTTTCTGAGGATTGTTTTGTTTGATTGATGATTAATTTTTGGTTTAACTTCTGTGATTGAAGTTATCAATTATTGTTTTCTTTATGGTATACGAGCTATGGTTGTGATACGCTTTATCGGTGGTTGTGATTCAACCTAATTTTTTCATCGATTAAAATTAGGGTTTTCTCACTTTAGGGTTTTTCAAGTTTATTGAAAGATCTGGTTTTTCTTTACTGTGTTTGGGTTCGACAAAGATTGTGGGACGTTTTTTGGGTCACGATCTGGTGATTTAAGGTGTTTGGTTGAACAGACCCTATTTGGTGAAATTAGGGTTTCTTATAACCCTAATTTTGTGTTCTTCCGCTGCAATTCATCTGATAATCTTTTCTCTTGTACTCAATCACACCCACTGTAGGTCTTCTTTCGTTATCCACTCTCTGAGTCATATTCGTGGGGTTTTTTTGGGAGATAGGCATCCTTGATCTACCAACAAGATTGGTGTGAAACCCTGGCTCTGTCTATCTCAGTCCAAATTCACCTGCAGGCTTTGGAGTAGTCAAGAAGAACTTTCTTCTTGACCTTGTTACTCTGTTATGTCTTTTGTGTCTTTTTATTTTGTATATTTGTATATCTTGTCATTGCAGGTTGCCTGGCTAGTAGCCAGTCCATTGGGGTTTGTTATTCTTTTCCTTATAGGTACCTGAACCCTGGATTTGTTGGGGTTTGTGTGCTACTCGCTATTATTTGTTGCATGCTATCTGTTATTTGCTTGCTGTTACTATTGCTTGTGTGATTCTTGATTCTTTTTCTGTTTATCTTGTTGCTTGTGTGTTTATCTTCTGCAAATATGAGTGATGCAGGTAGTACTAAGATAAGTGACCTTGAATTTAATGACCCTTTATATTTGCACCCAAGTGACACCTCTGGTGCCTCTTTAATAACACATAAGCTTAAAGGAACTGAAAATTATAATGTGTGGAGTTGTGCTATAAAATTGACTTTACAAACTAAAAATAAATTAGAGTTCATAGATGGTTCTTGTCCTAGATTTCAATATGAAGATGATGATGTTTTGTTAAGTCAATGGGATAGGTGTAACTCAGTGGTTCTGTCTTGGATTCTTGTATCTTTAACTGAAGAAGTGTATAATGGACAAATTTTTTCTAAAACTGCAGAAGTTGTATGGACTGAGTTAAAAGAAACTTATGATAAAGTGGATGCTTCTGTTACATTTGTAGTCAAAATGGTCAGTCTTTATGTGACGACCCGGAAATTTTCGACCAAATTTAAACTTAACCTTTATATGTTTTCGACACGATAAGCAGAATTTGTAATGTTGAATCTCAAAAAGTTTGGAACTACATTCATGTAATCAATTACCCTTTGACCGTGTTCGACGATTCACGAACAATTATGTGTATATAGATATGTATATATAATATATAATATTAACAAAGTATTAGATATATGATACTTTACATGAACGTATTTGTTTCGATATATTTATCGACAGAATTAAGAGATAATATCAAATGATTAAATTATCAGATACATTATGATATGATTACGGGCCTATGTTATGAGGTCCACTGTGATTTAAGAAATCTATTCTTTTTGACAACATTCGAAAAATGGTAAAGTGTATTATAAGTAAGAACAAATGTGTCAATTAACGGGAACTAGACAAGGGTTAGTGGAAATTCATGTTTAATTTCCAAGGCATGTTTTATAATATTTTCCTCGTGACCTTAATAAGATAACTATGTTAACTTTCATTTTATTTAATATGAAAATAAGAATATGGAGTGTAAATAACTTAGATGTTGGATATCGACAAGTTAAGTAACTCGACATTTTTCATTAAGATGATTTCATACGTTTATTTAACCTTTGGACTTTATCCCATGCTTCACCAACAGACTGTAATTTAAAAACTTGAAACCTATTATGAATATATATAATTCTACTTTTCTAAAATATTTTATAATAAAACGATTTCCATTATTTTAACCTTTTAACAAAATGATTTTTAAATATATTTAGTTTTGGAAAATAAAATTATCATATTTATTTGATTTAGTTTAAAAAGTACAAAAAACGTTTTCAGTTTAAAAAGAACTTTATTATTAAAATATATATATATCTTTTATAAATATCTAGAACCACTTTTGACAACTCATTACTTAACCAGTATGATAAAGATAACGATATTTATATTTTATTTTATTAAATATATATAACGATTTAAATTAATATTATATATATTTTTATACGCGTATTATACGTACATAGTTTTATACTTTTGCTATACTTTAACTTTACCTTTACTTTACTTTAACTTTAATAATTCATACTTTAATAATTCACTTTAATAATTCATACTTTAATAATTCACTTTAATAATTCATACTTTAATAATTCACTTTAATAATTCAAAAATCTATTATAAATAGAATTCAATAGGTTTCATTATTTCATAAAAACTTAAAAATATATTTCTCTAAACTCTCTATCGAATTACATATATATATTTACTTAGTATTATTTCAAGAGATTATTAGTATACATAAAATACTACGACGGAGTTATATTCAGACGATTTCAAAATAAGTTTTCAAACGGGATAGAGCTAAGGAAATTATGGGTTATAGCTATGAAGGTTATGGGTATTGATCGAGGGTATTGCTCGTGAGGTCAACCTAACGTTTATCATTTTCGTTGCGTCTACGTACTTTCCTGCAATATTGAATCACAATATTGATACGTGAGCATTCATATCTTATCTTTTATATATTAATAGTGTATTCCTGACTAGTGCTCGAGTATATATGATTATGCATATTTGTATGCTTAGTTTCGTCGTTAAATAGTTTATGATAAATCATGAATTTGATACATATGCTACTGAGATAAGTTATATGATATACATGTCGTTGAAAAGCTGAAGAAAAATTAATAACTTTTCATTTAGAAATCGTGTGGTTTCGACGAACGGATTAAAAGATATGGTCAACTGAATTATCATAAATTTTAATATTATTATTAAAACGATTATTATAACTGTTATCAGTTGATGTTATTACTAAAATTATCTTTATTACTAAAAATTAATATTTTTATTGAAACTATCATTTTATTATTTTTATCATTATTATTATTATCAATATTATTTTATTAAATAAATATGCGTACAAAGATATTTTTACCACACGTAATGTAATTACATTAATAATACATACCACTATATTTTTATGATATTAAGTGAATTTTATAAATTTTATTACTTGGGATATATAAAAGTATATTTTTATCATATATGAATTTTAATATAAATTTTTATTTATTAATAAATGACTTGTATTATTTATTATAATAAGATCTGATAAATATATTTAAATATATAAAACTACTATATATAATTTATATAATAAACATGTATAGATTTTGGAAGTCATTTTGGGTCAAGTTGACTTTTGTTGACATTTGCATGTCGGTCTCGAGCATTAGGATTGTGATACACTACGACTTGACCTAAATTGTTAGACAGATATTGACAACATATAAATATATATACTTAATATAGGTTCGTGAATCCGAGACAAACCCTGCACTTGTTCAGTTCCGTCATATACATAATTGCTACGAAATACAGTATTGTGAGTTTCATTACTCCCTTTTTATATATATTTTTGGGCTGAGAATACATGCACTGTTTTATAACTGTTTTACGAAATGGACACAAGTACTAAAAACATATTCTACGTTGAGTTGTACCACTTTGCATATTTTTCCCTAATAGATTGGTAACTAATATTTACATGTTGTAAGAGCATGTAAGCGCGAATCCTATTGATAGATCTATCGGGTTTGACAACCCCAACCGGGCTAGTCGCTCTAGTATCGTAAACGGTTGCATAGTACTTTGTTTTTTACTACACTTGGTACAGTGTAGGGAGATTTCATAATAAAGGGAATATGTCACATTAATTGTTAAGTATCGTTACCGAAGCGCTCAACAACTTATAGAATACTTTTATACACTTGCGAGTGTACGGATATTTATAGAAACTGAAATCTTGTACTCTATTACTATTACGGAAATGATGGATTATGATAAACTAATGAACTCACCAACCTTTTGGTTGACACTTTAAAACATGTTTATTCTCAGGTATTAAAGAAATCTTCCTCTGTGCATTAGCTCATTTTAAGGATATTACTTGGAGTCATTCATGACATACTTTGAAAGACGTTGCATTCGAGTCGTTGAGTTCATCAAGATTAATATTAAGTCAATTATAGTTGGATGTAATATGAAATGGTATGCATGCCGTCAATTTTTTATGTAAAGAAAGTTTGTCTTTTAAAAACGAATGCAATGTTTGTAAAACGTATCATATAGAGGTCAAATACCTCGTGATATAATCAACTATTGTGAATCGTTTATAATGTATATGAACGGGTCCTTTCACTTTATCAGACTACTATCACAAGCTCAATGCTATGTGGAGACAGTCTGATGAGATGGTCAAGATTGATGATATTGTTAAGGCCTCTAAGTCTTATCAAGATCACAATCAATTTTTAAAACTGATGCAATTTCTTATGGGTCTTGACAGTGTTTATACAACTGTCAGAAGCCAAATTTTAACCACGGATCCTGTTCCTAATGTCAAAACAGCTTTTTCAATAATCTCAAGAGATGAATCACATAGGTTACACACATCTAATGGTAATAATATAAAAGGTCAAACTAGTGCTTTTGCGGGAAAGGTGGGTAATGCTGGTAATACAAATAACTCTTTTAATAAGAAAAAGTATAGAAATCCACCTTTAAAGTGCACAAATTGTAATATGTTGAGCCATACTGTTGATAGATGCTATGAGATAATAGGATACCCTCCTGGCTATATTAAGAAACTATTCAATCAAGGGTCACCTAGATTTAATAGCAATAAATGTGTGATATTGCTCAATTACATCATATATATCTATCGCAATATCACTAAAAATACTCTATATTCGAAGATAATGAAGATGATCTACAAGGGATATGTCAAGATGCGCGAATTTGTATCGGAAGAGTAGTTTGCAAAGAATTTCGATAATTTATGACATTGGTTGATCCCGATACGAGTTAGTATCAAGATAGCGCTTTAAAATGATATAACAAAGCCTCCGATATGTGAGAGTTCGTCCAAATGAGCTAATATTAAAGAGAAAACGAAACAGTGCCTTAAAACCCACCAGGACGCCGTCTAGCTATCCGGGACGCCGTCCTGGCCTTCGCAAAGGGACGCCGTCTTTTAAGTTGGGACGCCGTCTTGATCATTAAACCGGGACGCCGTCCTGCCTTTTAGGACGCCGTCCCAAAGTAGGTGTACCCGATTTATCTGCTTTTTACCTAATTTCTCCACCTTAAAATGTCATTTTTGGGGACTGTTTCAGAGGAGTTACGTACAGAGAAGTTTAGAGACGATTTTCAGGAGCATCTTGGAGAATTCCATCCTCTTTGAAGAGGCCAAAGATCAAAGCATCATCCATCAACATCTTCTTCATCCAAGAACTCTTGTTCTTGTAGGTTATATACTTGTTCTCAGAAATGATTTCAGTTTATAATTTGAGTGAATTGTTGTCTGTTACAATGATTATTGGCTAGTTTCATTAATGTTTGTCTAGATTAATAACCAAGGTATTGGATGTAATCTTGTTGATTGAATGTATTATGTGTGTTAGATTGAAGCTTGAATAGAGAACCATGCTTATTGTTGTTAAAACCATTTGTATCTAGTTAATTGATATGTTGTTGATAAAGAGAACTCTTGTTGATGTATCATATTGATTTACAATCAACTTGTCTTAGATTGATTGTTTGCTAAACCGGACCAAGGGGGTAAACTAGATTAAAACGGTTATACAAAATAGGAATGAATTGTGTAGAGCGAACGCAAAGGCAATTGTTATTCAAGTCTTTAATCTTGTTGATCAACTAGTCACAAACGAAAAGGTCTAAGTTATAGGGAACCCTCGCTTAGTAATTCTAGTTTGAGTACTTGCTAAAGAGAACTCTTGGCGAGTCGATTTAGGTGATTAGCATGCTTATAGTTATTTGATTACAAATACAAGAACTATAGTGAAAAGGGAACCCTTGAGCTTGTTATTGTATTTGCGTGTTTATCCGAGAGAACTCTTAGTAAAACCTATTAGATAACTACACACATAATCATTCAATCAGGGCTTAATATCTAATTTACATCCAATACCGAGGGTAAAATATCTAGATGAACATTTCCTCTCTTTGATTTAATTCAAAACCTATCTTACTTGCTTTATTTGCATTTATTTGCATTTTATAAACCAAAAGACTAAAAATATTGTTTTTACATTTAACCTTCTTTGATTTGGCTAAATCGTTAAAACAGCCACAAAACATAAAACTTGTACTTTTACTTTAATTAACTTAGTTAATCATAATATAGTTTCTAATTCTAGTTTGACTGATATACTGTCCTTGGAACGATACACGGATTTTACCATTATCTATACTACTACACGATCGGGTACACTGCCCGTTAGTGTGTAGCAATCTTTAAAACCGGTATTTTCCTTAAGATAAATTATAGACACGATTTCGCACATCAAGTTTTTGGCGCCGCTGCCGGGGACAGTTTTGTGTCAAAATAGGATTATTAACTAATTTTGTAATTAAGTAGTTTCTTAATTATTTTTAAATTATTAATAGTTTTTGATTTTTAATTTTGTAGAATCGGTATGTGTGATAGTTTTTGTTAGTTGTGTGATTGGCAGATTATAGGTTGCATATGCCACATACCCGAAGTTCAGAATCTCCATTATTTACACCATTGACAGAACCGGATAGAAAGCTTGGTAGAATTCCAAAAGAAGTGCTTGATATTTTTGAATCTTCATCAAAGCAGGAAACTTTTGATTCAGAATCAAGTACCACCAAGCCTAGATATTCAGACTTTGGTAAACCAGTTCAACCACCAAATTTTGAAATGGAAGGAGAAAGACCGTTGGTACAAAGACAATCAATGGCAGAAAGGATGAAAGCGACGCGAACCGGACAAGGTAGTGCTATTACTCCGCTCACGGGTGAGGTAAATTTTGAAATTAAAGGACCTATTCTTCAAATGATTAATAATAGGTGTCAATTTAGTGGCGGTCCTAATGAAGACGCAAACGAACATATTCGTCTCTTTGAAGAGATATGTCTTCTTTTCAAATTAAAACCAGAAACTGACCAGGCTATATTTCTAAGACTTTTCCCGTGGACACTCCACGGGGAAGCAAGAAGTTGGTTAGATTCATTAGCCGAGGCTACGATAAGAACATGGGATAGTATGATGGAAAAATTTCTTAAGAAATATTTTCCAGCATCTAAGTCAGCGAGACTCCAACAGGAGATTACCCAGTTCTGTCAAAAGCCTATGGAAACCTTGTACGAAGCATGGAATAGATTTTCCAAAATGCTTAGAGGTTGTCCAAACCATGGTTTGGATACCTTTCAACAGGTTCAAATCTTCTATAAGGGTTGCGAAGTTGCAACCCAAATTTCCATTGATCAAGCATCCGGAGGTTCAATTATGGACAAAACCGAGCAAGAGGCTTATGAGATAATCGAGAAATTAGCCGATTATTCTCATGAGTGGCATCAAGAACGCCCAATTACTCGAAATGCTCAAGTCCAAAGCGCCGGTGCTTATGATGACTTCAGCTCCCTAGGTGTAAAAATAGACGGTGTTGTCCGAAACATGGACAAAATCACAAAAGAAATCCATAGTATGAAAGTAGGTTGTGAATACTGTGGTGGTCTACACTTAGGTAAAGATTGTGATGCCGGGTTAACCATGGCTCAAAAAGAAGAAGTGGCTTTTGTAAGCCAAAGAAATAATAACCAGTTTCAGGGTAGAGCCCAATTTAACCGTAACTTTAACAACCCCTACAACCCTCAAGGTCAAAATTCTAATTTTCAACAAGGGTCAAGTAGTGGGTTCCAACAACAAACTCCGGGTTATTATCAAAAACCCCAACAGGAGGAGAAAAAGTCAAATTTAGAGAATATGTTGGAAAAGTTAATTGCATCACAAACTCAGCTTGTCACAAACATAAATCAAACCAACGAGAAAAACGAACATCAGTTTCGTAACCAACAAGCATCAATCCAAAATTTGGAAAAACAAATGAGTGGTTTAGCAAATTTACTGAGTGAGAGAAAACCCGGTAGTTTACCGGGAGATACCAACAAGAACCCCAGAAATGAGCACGCAAATGTTATTACCACACGGAGTGGTTTAGCATACGATGCTCCACAAATGCCCGAAAATTCTGATTTCAGAGTTCCATTGAACCAAAACGATGAACCGGTTAAGGAGCCGGAAAAAGTGGTTGAAAAGGAAGAACGGGAAAAACCCGTAGTGAAACCATATCAACCACCGCTCCCATTCCCAAGAAAACAACAACAAGAAAGGCTGGAAGCCGAAAGGCTAAAATTTCTAGATATGTTTAAACAGATAAACATAAACATGCCTTTTATTGATGTTATCTCAGGAATGCCAAAGTATGCTAAGTTCCTAAAAGACTTACTTACTAACCGAAAGAAGATGGAAAGCGTTTCATCAGTCACTTTAAATGCTAGATGTTCCGCGCTGGTGTCTAACACACTTCCTGAAAAGCTTCAAGATCCGGGTAGTTTTACTATTCCATGTCTAATGGGTGACCTTGATTGCATGAGGGCATTAGCCGATTTGGGGGCTAGTATCAATTTAATGCCCTATTCAATTTACCTTAAATTAGCCCCTGGGGAACTCAAAACCACACGAATGGCTATTCAACTAGCTGATCGCTCTATAAAATTCCCTCGAGGAATAATAGAGAATTTGTTAGTTAAGACCGGAAATCTGATCTTTCCGGCTGACTTTGTGGTTTTAGACATGGAAGTTGATGAGAGAATACCAATTATTTTGGGTAGGCCATTTTTAAATACTGCTCGATGTGTCATTGATGTTTATGACCAGCAGTTGACCCTGAGAATTGGTGAAGCTAGTGCGACTTTTGCAATTGACAAGTCCTTGAAATATCCCGAATCTTCGGATGATACTTGTTATTTTATGCAAGGCATAGATTCGCATTATGAGTTCTTGCAGGAATCTCCCGAATCGGATGAAACAGGTGTATACGATTTGGCAATTGGAGATGATGAATTCACCGAAGAAGAAATGGATGTGATGGCCACATTTTTGATGGCCAATGAGTGTGAACCTACTGAAGAGGAAATAGAAACCCTGAGTAAGGATAGCGAGTACCGGAGTCGATCCTCAATTGAGGAACCTCCCATTTTGGAGCTTAAACCGCTCCCTGATCATCTTGAGTACGCTTTCCTTCAGGAAGATTCAAAACTTCCGGTAATTATTTCCTCACTTCTCTCTCAAAATGAGAAAGAACGTCTTGTTTCCTTGTTACAGGCCCACAAACCGGCCATTGCATGGAAAATCCATGATATAAAAGGAATTAGTCCTTCTTATTGCACGCACAAGATCTTAATGGAAGAAAATTCCAAACCAGTGGTGCAACGTCAAAGAAGACTAAATCCTCATATGCAAGACGTTGTAAAGAAGGAAATCATTAAATTGCTAGATGCGGGTCTAATCTACCCGATTTCAGACAGTCCGTGGATAAGCCCGATTCATTGTGTTCCTAAAAAGGGTGGTATAACTGTTACCACCAATGATAAGGACGAGCTTATCACGACACGAACTGTTACGGGGTGGCGGGTTTGTATAGATTATCGAAAGTTAAACGAAGCCACAAGAAAAGACCATTTTCCTCTACCATTTATTGATCAAATGTTAGAGAGACTTGCAGGAAATAGCTTTTATTGTTTCCTAGATGGTTTTTCGGGGTACTTTCAAATTCCCATCTCCCCCGAAGACCAAGAAAAGACTACCTTCACGTGTCCCTATGGCACATTCTCATATCGCCGAATGCCCTTTGGTCTTTGTAACGCTCCTGCGACATTCCAAAGGTGTATGATGGCCATTTTCCACGATATGATTGAGGATTGCATGGAAGTGTTCATGGACGACTTTTCAGTCTTCGGTGACACTTTTGATTCATGCCTTCTAAATTTGGAGAAAATGCTAATCAGGTGTGAGAAGTCGAACTTAGTGCTGAATTGGGAGAAATGCCACTTTATGGTTAAAGAGGGCATTGTCTTAGGGCACAAAATCTCAAGTGTTGGTATTCAGGTGGATCCAGCAAAGGTTGATGTCATTGCCAACCTTCCACCTCCTTCAAACGTAAAGGGTGTTAGAAGTTTTCTTGGGCATGCCGGGTTTTACCGGCGGTTTGTTAAGGATTTTTCAAAAATCGCAACGCCATTGAATAAACTTCTTGAAAAAGATGCACCCTTTGTTTTCACAAGTGAATGCACTAAGGCATTCAAAATTTTAAAGGAAAAACTTGTTAACGCACCAATAATTATAGCTCCAAATTGGTCTTTACCATTCGAGCTAATGTGGAATGCATCGGATTTTGCGGTTGGTTCAGTCTTGGGCCAACGGGTTGAGAAACGTTTTCAACCCATTTATTATGCGAGCAAGACTTTACAAGGAGCCCAATTAAATTATACAACAACAGAAAAAGAGCTCCTTGCGATAGTCTTTTCCTTTGACAAATTCCGATCTTATCTTGTCCTATCAAAGACTGTTGTCTTTACTGATCATTCGGCATTAAAATATCTTTTCTCTAAGCCGGATGCAAAACCTCGATTGTTAAAGTGGGTCTTGCTTTTGCAAGAATTTGATATCGAGATTAAGGACAAGAAAGGTGCAGAAAATCTTGCAGCGGACCATCTTTCTAGACTCGAAAATCCCAATCTTGAAGTACTCCATGAATCGAGTATTAAAGATGATTTTCCCGGAGAATTCCTAATGAGAGTAGAGAAGGTGGAGGATCCGTGGTTTGTTGACTTCGCCAATTATATTGTTGGAGGGTACCTAGAAACTGGTTGGTCACATCAGAGAAGGAAGAAATTCTTTAGTGACCTAAAATACTATTTTTGGGAAGACCCTTATCTATTCAGGCGATGCGCGGATGGAATTATTCGCAGGTGTGTTTCAGGGAAGGAATGCACCGAAATTCTGCTTGACTGTCACCGTGGTCCCACAGGTGGGCACTTTGGTCCCCAAATTACGGGGAGGAAAGTTTATGAGGCCGGTTTCTATTGGCCTACTATATTCAAAGATGCCTACGCTGTTTGCAAGGCTTGTGACGCGTGCCAACGGGCGGGTCAAATAACCAAACGGGATGAAATGCCTCAACAAAGCATCCAAGTATGCGAGGTGTTCGATGTTTGGGGAATTGACTTTATGGGCCCCTTTCCAAAATCTCACTCTTATCTCTACATACTTGTCGCCATCGATTATGTGTCTAAATGGGCGGAGGCAAAGCCTCTACCAACAAATGATGGCCGAGTAGTAGTAAATTTTTTGATGGAGCTTTTCTCTAGATTTGGCACGCCTAAAGCTCTAATAAGTGACCGAGGCACCCACTTTTGCAATAAGCAATTGGAAAAGGTGTTGAAAAGATATGGAGTAATCCATAAAATTTCGACATCCTATCATCCTCAGACGAGTGGGCAAGTAGAGAACACCAACAGGTCGTTAAAACGCATACTAGAAAAGACCGTTGGTGCTAATCCAAAAGAGTGGTCCAACAAGTTATATGATGCATTGTGGGCATTTCGCACGGCCTACAAAACACCGATTGGAACTACTCCTTTCCGTATGGTATACGGAAAAGCATGCCATCTCCCGTTGGAGATTGAACATAAAGCTCATTGGGCATTAAGGGCATGCAACTTGGATTACAAAGAAGCGGGTCGGTTACGTTTGACCCAATTGAATGAATTAGACGAGTTGAGGCTTGAAGCCTATGACAACTCTCTAATTTACAAGGAAAAGACGAAACAATGGCACGACAAACGGTTGAAACACCCGAAAGAATTCATGGAAGGAGACCGTGTCCTTGTTTATAACTCTCGTTTTAAGTTATCGCCAGGAAAGCTAAAGTCCCGATGGACGGGACCATATGTGGTTAAAAGAGTGTACCCTTATGGTACAATTGAAATAGTGAACTGGAAAGGCGATACTTTTAAAGTGAATGGCCACCGGGTCAAACACTACGTTGATGGTCCCCTGGAAATTGAGGATGAGGTTAGCCTCAACTTCAACAAAAACGCTTAAATCAAAACGGGGACGAGTTGGGTGAACGACTCGTAAAAACTGGTTCACCATTGTAATTAGGTTTGTTTTGTGTGTATTATAAATTTTTGTTTGGTACAAAACGATTACCGTATGACCCTAAACGCGAAAAACTCAAAAATTCTGATCAGTGCACTTTAGTTATACGGGACGCCGTCCCAAGAAGCCTAGACGCCGTCCCGTTTTTAAGAACAAGACGCCGTCTTAATCGGCTAGACGCCGTCCCACATTGAAAGTCAAGACGCCGTCTTGATACCCAAGACGCCGTCTCAGTCCCCTGTTACAGAAAATTTTTACGCGTTTTATACCCTTTCTATCTCATTTCATCCACAAAAACACACTCTTATCTCTTTCTCTCTGCCCTAACCCGAACCAAACCTCAAGAACCCTAATTTTTACATCAAATTCGTGATTTCCTCTTCAATTTCAAGCCTCTAATCATGAACTTCTGGGTATGGATTCTACATTTCTTCACTTTTCTTTATCAATTACTTACATTGTATGTTTATATATATCAATTGGTTAAAGATTAGTGTGGGGTGTTTGATTTGCTTGATTATTGTGAAGATTAACATGCCTTAGATTGTTTTAATTGCCCTAATGTGTTTATTTTGCAAAGATTACATGTTCTTTAGGGTTTGTTCATGATGCTAGGGTTTGTAAAATTTAAATCCGAATTTTGAGTGTCTAATTCATGATGTTGGGTTAATGTTTGATGATTATGATTCTTGTGAAGTAATTGATTGTGTTGATGATGTTGATGTCAATTTGGCCGGGTCGTTTTTGAAAGTTAGTGAATTGCTAAGCATATTGTGAATTGTAATGAAATTTTGAAGTATGTATGCTTGTTTTTCACATGTATGGGCCTGTTGAATCAATTTAATAGAATGGAATGCCATAATGTATGTTGTTATAAGGTCATTTGAGCTAAAAATTGTGAAAAATTGTATTATGATTAGTGTTGAATATGTTTAGAATGCAAAGTTAAATGCTATGACCTATGACACAACATACTTGAATCTTTTAAGTCCTATGTTTGTGTTACATTGTGATGTTATGATTTTCATTTTTGAAAGTGTATTAATGAATTCAAGTTGACTTTGGTTGACTCTGGTATAAACTTGTGAACGTGCACTTTTGTGTAAATGAATCATACTACTTTTGAACTAGGAATTGAGTGATTAATCTCTCCTGCTATTCGGTTATATTTTGGCTAACATTAACACAACGGTTTCTATGTTCTTTTGGTTTTGTGTTTAATGTTTTGCAGGGACAAACAAGCAGGGGAGGACCGGCGCCTAAAAGGGGAAGACCATCAGGTTTAGCTCCACCAAGACAACCACCACCACCACAAGAACAACCTCATTCATCATCTTCTTCGGGAGAAGAAGAAGGGGAGGATCTCAATGATCCTAGGGTTTGGTTAAATCAGGTACAGAATGACGATGACTACACCGAAACCTTTGAAAGAATAAACCGCAGGCCCATTAATGCTACTTGGTATTTCATTTGGGGGCCATTAGAGGAGGCGGGCATGCGCCGACATGTTACTAATCTACTCGCCATTCCATACAATAGAGTAGTAGCCCACGCCTGGGAACATCTTTTTAGCATCAATGAACCAATCTACCCGGTGCTTCTTAAAGAATTCTACTCTACAATGCGGTTTAGCAATGTAGCCGATTATTTATCCGCTGAGTTTCTACGGTTTCGTCTTGGAGGCCAAGACAGGGGTTTGAGCAGTTTTCAAGTGTGTAGAATTTTGGGTATTTTTGAGGAACTCACCGACACACAGTTAGGTGAGTACTTGAGGGCTTCGGATTACGTTGGCCGACATCAGTTTGACGATACCTCTTATTGGCGCCGAATCTGTAAGCCAAATATTGCGCTGGCCCATTTTCGATCGAGCAAACACCGGTACAATGAAATCGCAGCCCGAGATGATAAGCTGCTTCACCGACTCATTGCATGTACTTTTAATGCAAGGATAGAGGGTAATGAGAAGGTGAAAACCTTAGATTTGTGGATTATGGATCAGATCAAGCGGGGGGCCTATACCGATATTCCTGGGTTAATCGGTAACTATTTTCTTTCCATTGCTACCGAGACGCGGGTACGGAAGCCACTTTTGGGGGGGCACTACATAACCCGATTTGCCCGACACTTTAACATTGATTTCGACAGATTACAGGAATTACCGAGTATAATGAAACCTTTGAAAAAGGTTTTTTATATTAATGCCGAAATCCTTATGAAAGACGCAAATGGGCATTTGGTCCCCTTTGTGGCAGCCGGTGCAGGTGGCGCGAGTGGTAGTGGTGTTCAACAGGAACAGGAGCAGGAAGAGGAGGCTGAAATGGAGGCCCAAACTAATGTTAATTTGCAGGTTCCGTGGCAACCGTCCCAAGCGAATTGGGATAGTTTAGTTGGTAGTGTCAACAACATGCGATTGAGCCCGAATGAACAAAGGACGCACAACCAACAAATGTGGGATAGTCAGGAAAGAATGGAGCGACGACAGATCGCTCAAGTACATGATCAGGGGTGGAACAGTTATGGTATTGATTGGAATAACCATAACTCTGAGCTATTTTATTTTAACCCTGAACAGTACTACGGTACTACACGCCTGACGCCACAGTATTACACGGATCCGGAACACCCACCTCCACCTCATCCGATTTATAACTCCTCAGCTGCGATGCAAGAAGCCCGGGAAAGATTTGAGAGAGAGTATCCGAATGGACGCCCGTACCGCGATGGTTCGGGTAATTATTCATGGCCATACGGTAACTAGGCCTGCGTGCCTATTTGATCTTTTTGTACCTTGTTTGAGACTTTTTATTTGTGTGATGTATTTGGATACATTTATGGTTTGTAATAATTATACTAATGTGTGGTTTGATTAAACGGATGTGGTTGAATAAACACCGTTATTTTTATATGCTTTGTGTGGTTTGTTTATTTTTTGCAGCATGATTGAACTTCCAAGACTGGCATTAAGTTCAGCGACATTTGATATTATGATGTGTGTATGATGATAATCGCGGACTAGACGATGTTCTTATGCTGGCAGTAAGTTCAGCGGCATCCGTCTACTTGTTCCACGATTTACAGGTTAAAAATTGGAAATTTCTACAATCACCCTATCACTTTGCCCTCTAAATTTAAACCTTTTTCTGATTTCATGCAATGAGGGCCTTGCATGATCTCAAGTGTGGGGTGGGGAGTAGAAATTTATCGGGAACTCGTTTTACTAAAAATAAGGCGTTAAAGGCAAAATAACTTATAAAAGGTTAAATTTTATAAAATTTATTTTAAAATTTATAGACGGATTAAGATCAGGTTTAACAACCGAATTTCCATCATAAATATAAATTTTTAAAAGATATTTTATAAATTTAATTGATTATAAGCTTATATAAAAATTTTTAAAATTTTCAAGCAGCCTTAAAAACGATTAAAAGCCCGAAAAACATTTTATACACATTATGGTCTTAAAATTTAAAAAAAACAAATGTTGTTTTGCATTTTAAATTATTAATAGTCTTTGAAGTTGCTCCATCATTCAATTATTTGAATGAAAATCCTACTAGTTTAGTAAGCTAACGAGTAGGTCACTTGTACCAAAACGAGTGTAAACCGTGAGAGAGCGGTGATTGTATAGCGTGGTCGGAAACCGGATCTCGCGCCAGATCGAAAACCTTAAGGACGATCCTCATTGTTTCTCCTAACAAGGACAATGTTGCGTCCGACCACCTCTTATGACCAATAGGATGTATCTATTCCATCCTAAAGGGAGTCAAGTCTCCCGAACGACACACTTGCTGATTTATTTCAGAAGTTGTAGTCCAGACCAGTTGTAGGGTGACGAAAAGTCTTGAAAAGTCATTGCTAAAATCGACTGGAAATCTACCAGGCCTCAACATCAAACAGGGAAACTGGTAGTCAAAGCTTATCTCAATGAGGAAGATTTGCTAGCCAAATGGGAAGCGCACCATGATACACAAATTGTCAGTGATTGATCAGATTCCCAGTGGATAACCTCCGGAAAGGTAATATATCAGCTTTTAAACCTGATAAACTTCAATCTTTATGATTGACTTAACGGATTAGATGATTACCTCATAATTGTCAATGATATTCGGATGTGATGTGTATCCTCCAAAGCACATTATTTTCTACCGACATCTTGTAATGTTAGGTACCGTGGGAGGGATTGGCTTGACCAATAGCGGGAAACCCGCACTCATTTTTCAAAAATTTAAAAATCCGACAAAATCGGAAAACGTGTCTAGTATTTAAAAACTAGCATGATATTTTCAAAACCATAAAACGTTTTCATCAAGGTCCTGATTTCCCTAGGATCAAATTTTTCGGATACTTGGCTCTAATCTCCCAAAAATGTGTGTGTGTTTCCATTGTGTATAAAGCGTGCGTGTGATTTCAATAAATGTGTGATATACTTAAAGCGTGTGTTTCTATAGTGTATATAGCGTGAGTGTGTTACTTAAAGCGTGCGTTTCATATAGTGTGAATTGTGTTTTCATATCAACGTGTGTGTTTCGTGTGTTTCGAGTAATTCATGTAATGTTTGTAATCTATATTGTGTGATTATGATTGATAGTGTTCTACTTTGTAACGAAAGAATTGCTTGAG
This sequence comes from Rutidosis leptorrhynchoides, assembly GCF_046630445.1. NCBI lineage: Eukaryota > Viridiplantae > Streptophyta > Magnoliopsida > Asterales > Asteraceae > Rutidosis > Rutidosis leptorrhynchoides. Next base: position 20,532,994 of record NC_092341.1, on the reverse strand, counting down.
GACAAGCAAGGTTTAAGTGTGGGGTGTTTTGATATTGCTCAATTACATCATATATATCTATCGCAATATCACTAAAAAATACTCTATATTCGAAGATAATGAAGATGATCTACAAGGGATATGTCAAGATGCGCGAATTTGTATCGGAAGAGTAGTTTGCAAAGAATTTCGATAATTTATGACATTGGTTGATCCCGATACGAGTTAGTATCAAGATAGCGCTTTAAAATGATATAACAAAGCCTCCGATATGTGAGAGTTCGTCCAAATGAGCTAATATTAAAGAGAAAACGAAACAGTGCCTTAAAACCCACCAGGACGCCGTCTAGCTATCCGGGACGCCGTCCTGGCCTTCGCAAAGGGACGCCGTCTTTTAAGTTGGGACGCCGTCTTGATCATTAAACCGGGACGCCGTCCTGCCTTTTAGGACGCCGTCCCAAAGTAGGTGTACCCGATTTATCTGCTTTTTACCTAATTTCTCCACCTTAAAATGTCATTTTTGGGGACTGTTTCAGAGGAGTTACGTACAGAGAAGTTTAGAGACGATTTTCAGGAGCATCTTGGAGAATTCCATCCTCTTTGAAGAGGCCAAAGATCAAAGCATCATCCATCAACATCTTCTTCATCCAAGAACTCTTGTTCTTGTAGGTTATATACTTGTTCTCAGAAATGATTTCAGTTTATAATTTGAGTGAATTGTTGTCTGTTACAATGATTATTGGCTAGTTTCATTAATGTTTGTCTAGATTAATAACCAAGGTATTGGATGTAATCTTGTTGATTGAATGTATTATGTGTGTTAGATTGAAGCTTGAATAGAGAACCATGCTTATTGTTGTTAAAACCATTTGTATCTAGTTAATTGATATGTTGTTGATAAAGAGAACTCTTGTTGATGTATCATATTGATTTACAATCAACTTGTCTTAGATTGATTGTTTGCTAAACCGGACCAAGGGGGTAAACTAGATTAAAACGGTTATACAAAATAGGAATGAATTGTGTAGAGCGAACGCAAAGGCAATTGTTATTCAAGTCTTTAATCTTGTTGATCAACTAGTCACAAACGAAAAGGTCTAAGTTATAGGGAACCCTCGCTTAGTAATTCTAGTTTGAGTACTTGCTAAAGAGAACTCTTGGCGAGTCGATTTAGGTGATTAGCATGCTTATAGTTATTTGATTACAAATACAAGAACTATAGTGAAAAGGGAACCCTTGAGCTTGTTATTGTATTTGCGTGTTTATCCGAGAGAACTCTTAGTAAAACCTATTAGATAACTACACACATAATCATTCAATCAGGGCTTAATATCTAATTTACATCCAATACCGAGGGTAAAATATCTAGATGAACATTTCCTCTCTTTGATTTAATTCAAAACCTATCTTACTTGCTTTATTTGCATTTATTTGCATTTTATAAACCAAAAGACTAAAAATATTGTTTTTACATTTAACCTTCTTTGATTTGGCTAAATCGTTAAAACAGCCACAAAACATAAAACTTGTACTTTTACTTTAATTAACTTAGTTAATCATAATATAGTTTCTAATTCTAGTTTGACTGATATACTGTCCTTGGAACGATACACGGATTTTACCATTATCTATACTACTACACGATCGGGTACACTGCCCGTTAGTGTGTAGCAATCTTTAAAACCGGTATTTTCCTTAAGATAAATTATAGACACGATTTCGCACATCAATGTGTTACTGACAAGAGTGATGGTTGTAGCTCTTCTGTACAACTCACTAGTGATCAAATTATGAAACGGTTAAGTATGATTAAGGAGTAATCTGGAAGTGGAAATGTGAATGCCAATATGGCAGGTAACAGGTCTAATAATCACATTTTTTTCAATAACAATACTTTTTTCAATGAAAACTTTGAGATGTTCTTTTCTGTCACACCCCCAAATAGGGCCTGGGGTATTTGTGACTAATTATATCAAATCACAGTTGTATAAACGAGAACGACTCTATATGAGACGTTTTATTGAGTTTTGCAGCGAAAGATAAATAGATTACATTGTATTTAGAATATTAAATGTCTTTGATTGATATGATATGTAATGAAGACTCCAAGCATATCAAGCAATCATCATCAAAGTAGCAGATATACAGCGGAAGCAATTATTTAAGTACCTGAGAATAAACATGCTTTAAAAAGTCAACTCGAGGTTGAGTGAGTTCATAGGTTTATCATAAATCAATAGTTCAGTATAGCATTAGACCACAAGATTTAAGTTTAAAGTTGATTGATACCCATCATATCAATCTAAAGAGTTGCTGTAGTTTGTAATATCGCGACTAAACAGAATTTTACCCCGAGACACCTTGAACAGTCAGTGTCAGTTTGAATCATTATTATGTAACCAAAGACCAGAGGTCAAATGATTAGAGACGTTATTCTCAATAGCGCTATTCATAATAACTAAGTTTACGTTCACCAAGCAATTAACGATATTACGGTAGGGATTTAGCATGATAAAGCACGTATTCAGCATAAAAGTTTGAGTACTTGTGTCTAACGTGTAAAACAGTTATAAAAGTTGCGCATGTATTCTCAGCCCAAAAATATAGATAAAAAGGGAGCAGATGAACTCACGATACGATACGATAGTTTGTAGTAATTATGCGTATGACGACACTTGAATAAGTGCAGAGTTGTCCTGGGATTCACGAACCTATATCAGTTTTATATATATTAAAACATATATTGAACATATAATGGTAATCAAACCAGTATTTTATTATTTATATCTGTTATATTAATAATATATTTGTTATTTCAAACGTTATATAGGTATATGTTATATGAATATTTATTTTATATATTTTAAACACATAGTGTTTGTTATAATAATATCAATATAGTTGTGTAATATATATTAAATATATATTTTTTTAATGTAAATATCAGTTGATTGTTAAAGTAATAATTGTAATAGTACTAAAATAATGATTGTAATGAGAATATTAATAATTCAATTTAAATTGTAGCTTAAGTATTTTTTAAAATCTTTATATTTGTAATAATAATAATAATGTTAATATGATAATAAAAATAGTAGTACTCATAATAATAATTTTAATGATAGTACTTAATACTAAATTAGAATGTTATAATGATAGTAATGATAATTTTTGTAATAATGATGATAATAATAATAATATTAATAAAAATGATAGTTTTTAATAAAATGATACTAATAATAATATTAATAATAATTGATAATAATAACTTTAATAATACTAATAATAATAACTTATAAAAAATAATGATCTTACTAATATTAATATTAATAATACTAATATTTATATTAATAACTAAAATGATAATAATACTAATACTTATAATAATAACAGTAATAAAAATAATAAAAATTTTGATAAAGAATACTACCTTTAAAGCTTTTTCTAAAAAAAAAATATGCCACGAACCGGGCTCGAACCCGAGACCTCCCGCTCACTCACTAACATCCCACACCACTCCTCTACTTGTGTTTTTCTGATTAAAGCCCAAATAAAATACATACAACCCATTTCTTTTTCTGATTCTACTTCTTCTTCTTCTCTAAATTGTGATCGACCAGAGGTAACGAATTACTTATTTGTTTATTTTTTAGGATTTTAAAACAAATCATGAACTTTATCTGTGGTGTGTTTTAACAGAAGATAAATCGAAGAAAAAAAATTAATAATAAGCAGCAAGCTGCTGTGTTCGCGAGAAAAATAAAAAAAAAACTTGATTTTGAAATTTGAGAATGTTTTAGCTTTTGATTCCAACATGAATTAGTTTTCAAATGACTCATATAAACTTTTGAGATTGTTAATTATAACAGAAACATCACACAAATCTTTAATTCGATCTTAGAACAAAGTTTGACTTTTGAAAATCAAAACTTTGACTCGTAAATTCGACTTCGATAAAAGCAATTGGAATACGAATTTTTGCAGATAGTTTAAGTGTATGATTTCGAACAAAACTGCATTTAAGGATTTTAAAATGGTTTTCGAAATCGGGTTGTTAGAAAAATGAACAAGAACAGAGGTTTAATGGTATTTTTTTTTATTTCTGTTTGATTTCCTAGTAGTAATCGTTCATCAGCAGTTATATAATCGATTTTGATGAAGTTAAATGAATAATTTATGCATCATAATTTGTTGTTATGGCTGACATTGAGTCATGATCCACAACAGAAAGGCAGTCAAGATAATTTTTTTTTAAAAAATAAAAATAAAAAACAGATCTACCTAAATTAGGTATTAGTCATGTCTGATTCATAATTTAATTAATATTAATAATAAATAAATATATTAATAATAATAATACTAATAATAATAATTATATTAATAATAATAATAATACTTTTAATATTATGAATAATACAAAAAATAATAATAATAACAATCATAATTTTAATAGTAATGATAATAATAACTATATAATGTTATTAATAATAATGATAAGTTGTTTTAATATGATATTTATAATAATTTCAATAATTTTAATAATAATGACAATACTAATATTATTAATAATGATATTAGTAAACAAATAATGATATTAATAATACTAACAATAATAATAATAATATTAATTTAATTCTCAATCATAATAATAATGATATTAATATTATTAATATTAATAGTAATATTAATATATAAAATTAATTATGTGCATCAAATATCTTATTATTGAAATAATAATATTTATATAAATGTTAAGATTTATAATAATAATGAAGGTAATAATAATATGAGTATAACAACTATGATTTAACTTGTATTTTGATATATTAATATTACAAGTTGTTATTTATATAATAGGTATATATATTTATTTATAACAATTGTTCGTGAATCGTTGGAATTTGTTGAGGTTAGGTTTAAATTTAGTCAAAAATTTTCCGGGTTGTCATATTTTCTGAAAACAGTGTTCAAAAATTCTGAAAGTATGTCAAATGGTTGGATTATAGATTCAGGTGCAAATCAACACATGGTTTCTTCAAATGAAAAATTAATTAATGTTGTAGATGTGTTTGATTTAAATCTCATTGTAAATCATCCTAATGGTACTGCTGCAAAAATAAGAAAAATGGGAAACTTAAAACTTTTTGATAAAATTGAACTAAATGATGTTTTGGACATTCCTCAGTATTGTGTCAGCTTGTTGTCTGTTAATAAGCTTATTAGAGATAATAATCTTGTTTTTAGTTTTGATGAAAGTAAATGTTACATTCAGGACTTAGTGCAAAGAAAGTTGATGGGGACCGGTAGTGAATCTGGTGGATTATACTTCTTTGATGATTTGAATAAAAGTAAGATTATTACTTCTAATATATATGTTAACTCAAAGAAGCAATTTAATATATGGCATTGCAGACTTGGTCATCCTTCTGACCAAGTCATGAATGTACTAAGACAAAAGCTAAATTTAAAAATTACCCAAAGTTCTCCATGTGAGGTGTGCCATAAGGCCAAACAGACTAGAGATCCATTTTGTAACATGCCGTTCCTCCCGAATGTGACTTAAGGTACTTATTTATCCTTGTGTACGCTTAATTTCATATCTATACTCGATATTGTAGAGTTTTGGTGTTTAAAAATTTAATTTTGTGTGGTTACTGGCAAGTTGTCGCGTCTGGAGCAGGTGTATCGTGACCCAGTATGTCGCGAAACGCGACAAGTCGCATCAAAACGCGACGTGTCAAAATCCTGGATTCTGTCAAGGTTATCGCGTTTGAAACTTGTTTATCACGTTTGAGTGTCGCGAAACGCGACAGAGGTCGCTGTTTTAATTTTTTGTCCATTTTAAATGGAATCTTTTGAGGGCATTGATGTCTTTTCACATAGGGCCAGTTTTGGGGGAGTAAATGCTGATCCAACCTTATCTCTTTCTCATTTAATTCATTTCCAATTAAATAAAAATAAAGTTAGAGAGAGTGATACTTTAAGAGTGAGAAAGCTTGTTTTAGTGAAGAGGAAGGTTGAATCTTGCCTGAACCCAAGTGTTAAAGTTGTTCCTTGCGTCTCTAGCTACACTTTGGTAGTCTTGGTAAGTCCTAACTCTATGATTTGAGTTTTAATTGGTTTAAGGTTAGGTTTTTGGCCACTAGAGACTTGTATGACCCATTTGGGGTTAAAATGGGTGAACTTGGGTCATGTGATGAAAGAAAACCCTAAATAGATGTAATCTAGGGTTTGGTCTTGTTTAATGAGAATTTTAAGTGTAAATTGTGTTGTTAAGCATCAAGACACTTGTTTAAAGTTGAAAGAGATGTTAAATGGGTCATGTTTGACTAAGTTTGAATGTGTAAATGTTAAAATGGGTCAAAAGAGTAATGTTGACCTAGTTTGGGTGAATTGGGTATGAAATTACCTTAAGTTACGTTAGTTGAGGTTAGTAGACTTTAATTCACTAGCTTTAGTGATTAAAGTTGAGTCTTGGCCAATTATGGACGGTTTTGTGGTAGTTGGGTCATTTAATGCAAATTGGGTCATTAAATGCTCAAGTATGTGTAATGTGGTTAATTCCACTAGTTGGTGTATTGAATGTGTACTTAATGAATTAGGTACATTGCCTTGAAGTTCGGACGTGCATAATCATCATCCTTGTGTCAAGGTGAGTGGAATAAGTATACTTGTATGTATATGATGTGCTTATTTATACGTAAGGATATGCGTTGTCCTAGTTAGCGATATATGTGTTGTACACTAACGAATTATGAACGAATATGTGTTGTCTAATTTAGCGATATATGTGTTGTACGCTAACGGTTTATTAAATGGATATGTGTTGTCCAAGTTGGTGTTATATGTGTTGTACACTAAGGGTCTTATGAACGGATATATGTTGTCCAAGGATTGGTGATATATGTGTTGTGAACTAACGGTTGTTATGAACACCGATGGGAATTTTGAGTACCATTCCTTTTTGCTATTGGTTAACCATGGTGGTGTGAATGTGTATTTAGCATATTAAATTATGAACTATATGCTAGCTCCTTGTGAATTGTGGATTGTAGTTTATGCATGATGTTTGCATGTTTGTCGAATAGCTAGCTTGTATGCGGTATTGTGTAAGTGATTACAAGTGAGTAGGTTATATATGAACATGTATAATTATTGCATTCACTAAGCATTAGCTTACCTCTCTCGTTGTTTATCTTTTTAGTTGTAGGTGCGGATAAGGACAAAGGGGTTATCGGGCACTAGGTGGCCTTTGATGATGTTATGTTGAATCCTTTGGAAGTTGGCCTACGTTTTGGGTAGTTTAGTCCCAAACCATGCTCAAGGGGTCATTTGGATTATAAACTATCATTTGTAGTTGGTCAAACTTGTATCACATTCGTAAATGGCCTTTGTGCCTTTTTGTAAACATTAAACTCGTAGTATGTTTTAACGAAATGTGTGGAATGGTTTACATATTTAATTGGCGCGTAAATGTGTATCATTTAAAAAAAAAAATTATCGTACGGAGTTCGGGTTGGGTTGTTTCAAGTGGTATCAGAGCATGGTCTAAGGGATTTAGGCAACTTGAGATAGGTGCCTAGACTTAGACTTTATTGTGCATGCGCTTTTATGCGGGACTTGTAGGACTTTGGGTCTAATCGAGAATTGTTAGTGCTTTGGTTTATGTGAACTAACCTCGTGCTAATTGATTTGTGTTGTGTTTAGCAATCATCAAGCGAGATGGACGTTGTACTAGCAAGTTAATGCGACGTGCTCGCGTAACAATGATTAGCTACCATTGTCACGGGTGTAAATCGTGTCAAACAAGTAATGTACGACAATTGTTGAGTAAGATGGAGTAGTGTGGAGTATACGTATATGCATACGTGTTATGTCCTTTGTTCGTTCGTTGTTTAATCTTTTCCGTTTTATAGAATGAAGATGAGAAACGGACACGACACCGAAAATGGGGGCACGAGTGATGTGACGACCCGGAAATTTCCGATCAAATTTAAACTTTAATCTTTATATTATTCCGACACGATAAGCAAAGTTTGTTAAGTTAAATCTCAAGAATTTTAAACTGTGTTCATACATTCATTATAACCTCGACCAAATTCCGACGATTCACGAACCATTATATATAAATAGATATGTATATGTATATATATATATATATATATATATATTATAACTTGAGAATATTAATAAAGTATTAAACGTATAATACTTTACACGAACGTATTTGTTTCAATATGATTTTCGACGAAATTAAAAAAAATATATATTAAATGATTGAATTATCAGAAACATTGAATTATGATTACAAGTCTCTGTTGAGAGGTCCACTATGATTTGAGAAAATCTATTCCTCTTAACGATATTCAGAATAATTTGTAAAGCTATTTATAAATAAAAATATAAAGTGTCATTTACGAAAGTTAGACAAAAGTTAGTGGAGAATTGGTTTCCATAATATTCTATTAATCTATTTTTAAACGTACAAAGACGTTTTCAGTTTAAAAAGAACTTTATTATTAAAACGTATATAACTTTTATAAATATCTAGAATCACTTTTGACAACTCATTACTTAACCAGTATAATAAATATAACAATATTTATATTTTATTTCATTAAATATATATAACGATTTAAATTAATATTATATATATTTATACGCGTATTATACATACATAGTTTTTATACTTTTACTATACTTTAACTTTACCTTGACTTTACTTTTACTTTACTTTAACTTTAATAATTCACTTTAATAATTCATACTTTAATAATTCACTTTAATAATTCATACTTTAATAATTCACTTTAATAATTCATACTTTAATAATTCACTTTAATAATTCATACTTTAATAATTCACTTTAATAATTCAAAAATCTATTATAAATAGAATTCAATATGTTTCATTATTTCATAGAAACTTGAAAATATATTTCTCTAAACTCTCTCAATCAATTTATATATATATATATATATATATATTTGCTCTGTATTATTTCAAGATATTATTAGTATACATAAAATATTACGACGGAGTGCTGTCCGAGTGATTTCAAAATAGTTTTTTTGAATGAGTCGAAGCTAAGGAAATTATGGGTTATAGCTATGGAGGTGATGGGTATGGTTCATGGGTATGCTCGTGAGGTCAATCTAGTGTTTATCATCTCCGTTGCGTCCACGTACTTTCCTACAATATTGAATCTCAATACTGATACGTTCGTGAATCCGAGGCCAACCTTGCACTTGTTAAATGACGTTATATATATTTTTACTACGAAATATAGTATTGTGAGTTTCATTTGCTCCCTTTTATATATATTTTTGGGACTGAGAATACATGCGCTGTTTTTATAAATGTTTTACGAAATAGGCACAAGTACTAAAACTAATTCTATGTGGGTTTAAACCAGAAATATACCCTTAGCTTGGTAACATTAAACTACTTGTCTATGTACGGTAGGCGCGAATCCTAAAGATAGATCTATTGGTCCTGACAAACCCCATCCTGACTATGGGATGCTTTAGTACTTCGAGGTTATTTTAAACACACCTGATCTGGTGTACTTCAGAGGGTAAAACATGAACGTTAAGGCTTATTACCGGGTGCCTACAACTTATAGAATACTTTTATACACTTGCGAGTGTATATATATTTATAAACGGAAATCTTGTGGTCTATTAATATATTGAAATGATTGTTATGATAAACCTATGAACTCACCAACCTTTTGGTTGACACTTTAAAGCATGTTTATTCTCAGGTATTAAAGAAATCTTCCGCTATGCATTAGCTCATTTTAAGGATATTACTTGGAGTCATTCATGGCATATTTTGAAAGACGTTGCATTCGAGTTATTGAGTTCATCAAGATTATTATTAAGCCAATTATAGTTGGATGTATTATGAAATGGTGTGCATGCCGTCAACTTTCGTTGTAAAGAAAGTTTGTCTTTTAAAAACGAATGCAATGTTTGTAAAATGTATCATATAGAGGTCAAATACCTCGCGATGTAATCAACTATTGTGAATCATTTATAATGTATATGAACGGGTCCTTTCAGTTGGTATCAGAGCGGTGGTCTTAGCGAACCAGGTTTGCATTAGTGTGTCTAACTGATAGTCGTTAGGATGCATTAGTGAGTCTGGACTTCGACCGTGTCTGCATGTCAAAAGTTTTGCTCATCATTTTTGTCGGAAATTACCTGCTTATCATTCTTAGTCTAGACACATCTTATTGCATTGATTGCATGAATAGTATATAGACAAAATTCATATCTTAGCGTATCTGCTAATTCATATCTTAGCGTATCTGTTACTGTAAACTTTGCCTGACATATTCCGTAAATTCCTCCGTAATCTACGAAACGTTTTGCTCTATATAATTAGAATACCACCCGATAGCCGGAAAATCATTTCATATCGAAAAATTCTTTATTCAATCGTACGAAATGGAATTCGTCATTAGTTCAAGTCCCTCGGATTCCGAAATGGAATCCCACTCAAGTTCCGAAAGCAGTGTGACCGGAATGGATCAACCAATTAGTCATCATCTATTCTGGATGAATTGGGGATGGGTTCGTAGCCTCCTTAATCATTGGAGACAAGAAGAAGGTGATCCCTTCCATCCGCCACATTGCCCTCTTGGCGAAGAACCTGAAGCACTTACCGGCGAACCTATCCGAAACACCATTTTCTCTCTTATTTCTAGAGTATCTCGTCACGATTACATACTACACCAAATTCTAGATTTTATTTATCCGCTCGTCCGAACCGACAATCACCCCGGTGTAATAGAAGAAGTCAACGAGCTTCGCGCTCGGGTAGTGGCTTTGGAGAATATCGTGCAAAGTTTACAAATACCAGCAGCAGCACCAGCAGCATAAACAGTACCACCATCAGCAACACCAACAGTACCATCACCACCACCAACAACAACATCCACATCCCACACCGCAACATTACAATCTGTATCTCAAACATCAACGTCATTCGCCCTGTAAATATCCTGGAATATCAACAACAACAACAAACGATGAAGTATTAATTCATAAACTTCATTGAAGAGATATCTCTGCGGCAGTTATGTAATCTCCAAAATCTTAGAGATTATTTAATTCTGACCGTAAATCGGATGAGTGAACGGAGATGGTAGAGTAGAAACTTTGATCGAAAATGGTGTACGATTTACAAGCTAGAATTGTTTTACTAACAGCATCAACAGGACCGTAGCATCATCAACACAGTCAGTGTCGTCAGTATCGTCAGAATCAACAGCACATGTAACATCACAAACTCTGTCAGTTCAAGAATCATTGTGGACATCATTACGAATCAACAACAAATATATTGTATCAACGAGTTATGAAGTATTAACTCATTTCCAATCGAAAGATTTATATGTATATTTTATATGTATAAAATTTTAAACCATAATAAATCTTCCCGTACTAAGCTATTATGTGTGAATCTTAACTACTCAGTTAATTCATATTACAAATATGCAATGATGTACGTCCTTCGTCAGCAACTTAACCATCGTTAATTACAATCTCTGTCTCAATTCAATAAAAATCCAATTCATAATAAATCAAGTGTATTATTCGAATATATGTTTGATTTTACACTTTCATCATCTATGTACTCGAAACTTTTCAAATAACATCATTCGTACCTTGCGAAGTTCACAAGAATTTCACGAAAACCAACAAATAACAAAGTAATGATTCATAATTTCAATATTATTGAAGAAATACTTATGCAATTTATAAAGTTTTAGGGATTACTCAATTCTAGTTCCAACCATAAAACAAATGAGTTTAATTTAATATTAACTCATTAAATCCATATTACATCTAAAGAAAATATACACATATATTTTCATAAAGACTGTAATAAACTTCTTTTGTACAAAATATTAATTGTGAAATTTTTTTTAACGGGTAGGTAATACCCGAGAGATATATAAATTCACAATTAATATATTACATTTTTTGAAACTGATTCAGGAATCATCAACTATACTCCCTACTTTTACAACAATATCCATTCTTTCATATAAATCAAAACAATCATACTCATTCAAATTCAATTACATATTCTGATTTTGAAATCGCATAATTCAATTCGAAATATAACCAGTATCATCACTCTTAGATTCCTATATCTTTCAAAGCTATACTTTGACTTCAAAACTGTGTTAGAACATCATATGTATTAACGATTACAATATGTGCTCAAACCCTTCGAAATTCCTGAAGACACTTCAACTAAGGAACAATCGAGATGATGATCCAACCACATGTTACCCACAGTTATACACCTGAAAAACTCTCAAAACCTAAGTCATAGTTCGACACGTATCCGTGTTAGACCCTTTGGCATTTACTAGCTAAAATAACTTTTCAATTCCGTTTCAAAATAGACAGTTTTGTCACATCTCCAGCAAGTCAACTTCGACTTCTCAATCAAAACAGTCTTATTATAACCTCAATAGATACGTTGCCCTTTCGCCAACGTTACCGGGGAATCGTTTATATTCACCACATTAGCAATAAACTTACCAACAACTTCACTGATCTTTGACTTTAAAAAAAAAATCATTATAATTATCGAAACCCTATCATATACTTATTCGTACCTTATAATAAGAATTGCCATACCAATTATTGAGAATCAGCAATCAGTATTTTGAAACCACGCAGCATGTCTACATCAATAATTACATATACACATAACGTCTACCTCCAAGACTTACATTCTTTGAATGAGAAATTTCTGAAAAACACCCTAAACTGCGAACCAGTTCTCAAAATTTTGAAAAATGCTGATGAAGCAGCAAAAACTGTAAATGACCTTAACAGTAAAAAGTTAGATGATAAAGGATAGTATATTGGCAAAGCTCAGAAAAAGAGAAGCTTTGGAACTGGAAACGGATTGAGCAAAGTATGAAGGAGGCTGTGGACAAATCACAAAGGATGAACCTGTCTTCAAAGAATCCAAATGATTCAGTACTTACTGAAGTCATTAATGAATACCTTGCTCCTGAATCTAAACCCCTGCGGACAATATCCTTCATCATCCTCTGATATTAGACATTCTAAGATATCATCGTATCTTTCATTATAAATATCATCCATACTTCTGAAGATATTTTTATAATTATTCTTATCTGAAATCATTTACCTCTTCGCGCTATCTGTATTATATCATAAAAGAAATTATTTTAGTTTCTAAATTCTGAAACATTCGAGTTTAAAATAGGAATATTCTTGAAGAAGTGTTGGGAGCTGAAGCATGAGTTAGTATAATATAATGACACTTGATCAACGTGATTATATTACAGTAATTCATGCTGAGTTTCTAAATGGAACATGATGATTCATAGATCATAACGTCATCATGTGCTATGTTACACGACTCTTGTATTCTCTTTGATCTCTAAATATCAAGAAAATATTTCTTGATGATTCGGCCTTTTCCGAGGTATTCTGGTAATTTGACAAGTCAAGATCATGCCATTACAATTTCCTTCCTAGAACATTAACAATGTTCATTCCGAAATTTATATCTGCGAATTCTGGACCATTACAAGCGGTGCTTAATCGCAAGAAGAAGAAACGAAAGGACAAAGCTCCGAACTAGAAATGGGAGTATAAATCATAGCAAATAGAAGAAAGCATTAACTGTGGATGACAATGATTATAGAAGAAGCAAGGACTTTGAAATATAAGGGAAGATATAAAACCCAACAACAACCCAGAAATCACAAACCGTATATATCAATGCATATAGCAATATAAAGACACGGGAGAACTAAAAACACTATAAAACCAAGAGTATAGTAGAAGCAAATAGATTCTTCCGGAGGCAGATGAAAAAGAAGAGCGACAGATATGAAAGTGAGGAGTATATCAAGAATCAGCACTGGATGAAGCATATTGACAAATACTTTAAAATATGAGTTGAGAAGGTGTGAGTTGTAAGAAAACAAATGAGGTGGATTTATAGTGAAATATCCGACAGAGAAATCAAAATGGATTATCGCATTAATTCGAAGAGGATCATAATTTCCTTAATCGCCGAATAATCAAATCCAATATAGATTACAAAGATTTTCTTTTCGGAGATCAATCGTGATGACGTCAAAAGATACGACGAATCACTATTATCTTATTTCATTCATTTACGATAACTTCACTCACACGCTTCGAGTAATCGAATTATTTTATCCATGCTTCTTGAACATGATAAAACTCTATAATCGTTATAATAACATTCTCATTGTTAGTCATGACGACCTCTATCAAATTTCGGGGACGAAATTTCTTTAACGGGTAGGTACTGTGACGACCCGGAAATTTCCGATCAAATTTAAACTTTAATCTTTATATTATTCCGACACGATAAGCAAAGTTTGTTAAGTTAAATCTCAAGAATTTTAAACTGTGTTCATACATTCATTATAACCTCGACCAAATTTCGACGATTCACGAACCATTATATATAAATAGATATGTATATGTATATATATATATATATATATATATATATATATATATATATATATATATATATATATATATATATATATATATTATAACTTGAGAATATTAATAAAGTATTAAACGTATAATACTTTACACGAACGTATTTGTTTCAATATGATTTTCGACGAAATTAAAAAATATATATATTAAATGATTGAATTATCAGAAACATTGAATTATGATTACAAGTCTCTGTTGAGAGGTCCACTATGATTTGAGAAAATCTATTCCTCTTAACGATATTCAGAATAATTTGTAAAGCTATTTATAAATAAAAATATAAAGTGTCATTTACGAAAGTTAGACAAAAGTTAGTGGAGAATTGGTTTCCATAATATTCTATTAATCTATTTTTAAACGTACAAAGACGTTTTCAGTTTAAAAAGAACTTTATTATTAAAACGTATATAACTTTTATAAATATCTAGAATCACTTTTGACAACTCATTACTTAACCAGTATAATAAATATAACAATATTTATATTTTATTTCATTAAATATATATAACGATTTAAATTAATATTATATATATTTATACGCGTATTATACATACATAGTTTTTATACTTTTACTATACTTTAACTTTACCTTGACTTTACTTTTACTTTACTTTAACTTTAATAATTCACTTTAATAATTCATACTTTAATAATTCACTTTAATAATTCATACTTTAATAATTCACTTTAATAATTCATACTTTAATAATTCACTTTAATAATTCATACTTTAATAATTCACTTAAATAATTCATACTTTAATAATTCACTTTAATAATTCAAAAATTTATTATAAATAGAATTCAATAGGTTTCATTATTTCATAGAAACTTGAAAATATATTTCTCTAAACTCTCTCAATCAATTTATATATATATATATATATATATATATATATATATATATATATATATATATATTTGCTCTGTATTATTTCAAGATATTATTAGTATACATAAAATATTACGACGGAGTGCTGTCCGAGTGATTTCAAAATAGTTTTTTTGAATGAGTCGAAGCTAAGGAAATTATGGGTTATAGCTATGGAGGTGATGGGTATGGTTCATGGGTATGCTCGTGAGGTCAATCTAGTGTTTATCATCTCCGTTGCGTCCACGTACTTTCCTACAATATTGAATCTCAATACTGATACGTTCGTGAATCCGAGGCCAACCTTGCACTTGTTAAATGACGTTATATGTATTTTTACTACAAAATACAGTATTGTGAGTTTCATTTGCTCCCTTTTATATATATTTTTGGGACTGAGAATACATGCGCTGTTTTTATAAATGTTTTACGAAATAGGCACAAGTACTAAAACTAATTCTATGTGGGTTTAAACCAGAAATATACCCTTAGCTTGGTAACATTAAACTACTTGTCTATGTACGGTAGGCACGAATCCTAAAGATAGATCTATTGGGCCTGACAAACCCCATCCTGACTATGGGATGCTTTAGTACTTCGAGGTTATTTTAAACACACCTGATCTGGTGTACTTCAGAGGGTAAAACATGAACGTTAAGGCTTGTTACCGGGTGCCTACAACTTATAGAATACTTTTATACACTTGCGAGTGTATATATATTTATAAACGGAAATCTTGTGGTCTATTAATATATTGAAATGATTGTTATGATAAACCTATGAACTCACCAACCTTTTGGTTGACACTTTAAAGCATGTTTATTCTCAGGTATTAAAGAAATCTTCGGCTGTACATTAGCTCATTTTAAGGATATTACTTGGAGTCATTCATGGCATATTTTGAAAGACGTTGCATTCGAGTTATTGAGTTCATCAAGATTATTATTAAGCCAATTATAGTTGGATGTATTATGAAATGGTGTGCATGCCGTCAACTTTCGTTGTAAAGAAAGTTTGTCTTTTAAAAACGAATGCAATGTTTGTAAAATGTATCATATAGAGGTCAAATACCTCGCAATGTAATCAACTATTGTGAATCGTTTATAATGTATATGAACGGGTCCTTTCAAGTGAGGACCCCGAATTCACGGCCAAGGTTGAGGCCATCTTTAAACGTCAAAAGGCGGAATATCTTGAGGAGATTAAGAAGATGTTTCTAGACTCGATCGACGAGCAATTAGTCAATGTAGTCAAAGAGCAAGTCAAGGCCGTTCTTCATGAAGATAATGTGGGAAGATGAGACTTTTTCTGTAAGAACTTCAAGGATTCTCAAACTCCCACCTTTGAAGGTGAAAGAGACCCTCTTAAGAGTGCCCAATGGATCTCCAATATGGAGGGGGATTTCCGTACTTGTGAATGTCCTCTCGATAAGAAGACAATGTACGGGTGTAGTATGTTGAGGGGCGATGCTAAATTGTAGTGGGACGCGAAGATCCGACTTTATGGCGAAGAACAATGCATGGAGTTCACTTGGGATGAATTCAAGAAAGAGTTTTTCGATGAATACCGAACTCCGGCCGATCTTACTAGGCTCAAGGATGAGTTACGTTCCTTGAGACAAGGGTCGATGGATTTGAACACTCTCAAATCCGTGTTTTTGTCCAAGACCCAATTTTGCCCGGAGTATGTCGGGAATGATAAGATGTTGAAGGAAGATTTTTATAGGATCTTGAATGATAATTATCAAGAGAAAATTAGTGTGAACGTGGTGAAGAGCTTTGATGAATTGTTCAATATGGCGAAGGGTTTTGAAGCGCTTGTGTTGAGAAAGAGTGGTTTTACTTTTGGAAAGAGGAAGTTCGAGAATTCGAGTCAATCGAGCTTTTACAACAAAAAGAACAAGAAGGGCTCCGAAAGTGTTAACAGTGTGAAGAAAGGTGGCTCCGGTGGTCATGTACCCACTTGCTATACTTGTGGGCAAAAAGGTCACATCTCTCGTGATTGCCCCAACTCACCTTCTACACCCAAATTTACTTGTTTCAATTGTGGTAAAGAAGGGCACAAAAGGCCCAAGTGTCCCGAGTTGCGCAATGATAACGTTAAGCGGTTAGAAAAGGCGGCGGGTACGGCTAGGGGTCAAAATTATTTGATAACCAATGATGAAGCCAAACAATTGAACGAAGTTGTCTCAGGTATTTTCATGGTTAACTCTAATCCGGCAAGGATTCTATTTGATAGTGGTGCAAATTTGTCTTTTGTGTCACCTCGATTTGTACCTAAACTTAATAAGCTATTAGCTAAGTTAAGTCGTCCGGTAGAAGTCAAAATAGAGGACGGCAAGACGGTGCTAGTGGTTGACGTATGTAAAAATTGTGATGTTGTGTTTGGTGCCGAAAACTTTAAAATTGATCTCATCCCTATGACTTTGGGTGATTTTGACATCGTTGTTGGTATGGATTGGCTCGATCAAAATAGAGCCGATATTGCATGCCATGAAAAATCTATTCGGGTGAAGACCCCAAGTGGGGGAGAGTTAATTATTCACGGTGATAAGCGTAGAAGACTTGTGCCGATATGCACTTTTGCACGGGCACGTCGTTCTCTTGTTAGTGGTGGCATGACTTTTCTTGCCCATGTTGTTGATACTCGTGATGAGCCACCACCTATACGTGAAATTCCGGTGGTTAGTGAATTCGAAGACGTTTTTTCGAATGAGTTACCGGGTGTCCCGGCGGAAAGACAAGTCGAATTTCGCATAGAGTTGGTTCCGGGAGCTACTCCCATTGCTAAAACCCCTTATCATTTAGCGCCGACGGAAATGCAAGAATTGTTAAATCAAACCCAAGAGTTACTTGAGAAGGGTTTTATTCGACAGAGTTCCTCGCCATGGGGTGCTCCGGTTTTGTTTGTGAAAAAGAAGGATGGTAGTATGCTGATGTGCATTGATTATCGGGAGTTGAACAAAGTGACGATCAAGAATCGTTATCCATTGCCTCGGATTGACGATTTTTTTGACCAACTACAAGGTGCAACGTATTTTTCTAAGATTGACCTACGGTCCGGCTATCATCAAGTGCGGGTCCGTGAGGAAGACATAGAGAAAACGGCTTTTCGAACGCGTTATGGGCATTTTGAGTTTGTAGTTATGCCTTTTGGTCTTACGAATGCACCGTCGGCATTCATGGATCTAATGAACCGGGTGTGCCAACCTATGTTGGACAAGTCAGTAATTGTGTTCATCGACGACATACTCGTTTATTCTAAGAGTATGAAGGAACATGAGCACCATTTACGTGAAGTGTTGAAGACATTGCGGAAGGAGAAGTTGTATGCAAAATTCTCCAAATGTGAATTTTGGCTAAGGGAAGTCCAATTCCTTGGCCATATTGTGATTCAAGAAGGAATTTAAGTAGACCCGGGGAAGATAGAAACGGTGAAGAGTTGGGGACAACCGACTATGCCTACGAAAATCTGAAGCTTTCTCGGATTGGCCGGTTATTATCGTCGGTTTATCCAAGACTTTTCTAAGATTGCTTCTCCTTTGACTAAATTGACGAGGAAGAACGTAAGATTCAATTGGGAGAACGAGCAAGAAATCGCTTTTCAATTGTTAAAAGAGAAATTGTGTCAAGCTCCGGTGTTAGTGTTGCCGGAAGGGGTAGAAGACATGACGGTTTATTATGATGCTTCTTTAAATGGGCTCGGGTGTGTTTTGATGCAAAGAGGTAAAGTCATCGCTTACGCCTTTCGACAATTAAAGGAACACGAAAAGAGATACCCGACTCACGATCTTGAATTGGCGGCGGTGGTTCATACGTTGAAAATTTGGCGCCACTACTTGTATGGTGTCAAGTGTACGATTTATTCGGACCATAAGAGTTTGAAACATCTCTTTACTCAACGAGATTTGAATTATCGTCAACGTAGGTGGATGGATGTGGTAAAGGATTATGATTGTGAGATACTTTACCATCCGGGAAAGGCGAACGTGGTCGCGGATGCGTTGAGTCGAAAGAGTCAACATCCGGCGCTACGAGTAGGATCGTTACGTTTGATTATCACTAACGATTTTCTTGAGAAGCTTGGTGAGATTCAAATAGAGGCTTACGTTCACAACCAGCATACGGAATGAATCGTGGGCCAATCGGAGTTCATTACAATGGGCCCGCGTGGGTTGTTGTCCTTTCAAGGAAGGGTGTGGGTGCCTAAGATGGGGGATTACCGACGAGTGCTACTTGATGAAGCACATAAGTCAAAGTATTCCATTCATTCGGGTGCAACAAAGATGTACTAGGATTTGAAGAAAGATTATTGGTGGCCCGGTATGAAACGTGATGTGGTTAAGTATGTTGAACAATGTGTCACGTGTTTGCAAGTTAAAGCCGAACACCAAAAGCCGTACGGTAAGTTACAACCATTGGAAGTCCCGAAATGGAAATGGGGGCACATTACCATGGACTTCATTACCAAGTACCAAAGACGGCGAGAACCCAATATGATACGATTTGGGTGATAGTTGATAGATTGACGAAAAGTGCTTTGTTTCTTCCCATTCGGGAAGCGATATCATCAGAGACTTTATCCAAGTTGTTCATCAAGGAGGTGATATCGAGACATGGGGTTCCTATATCTATTGTTTCGGATCTAGATACTCATTTTACGTCCCGGTTTTGGAACAAGTTTCATGAAGATATGGGTACTCAATTGAAAATGAGCACGGCATATCATCCTCAAACGGACGGTCAAACTGAGCGTACGAACCAAACGTTGGAGGATATGTTAAGGGCGTGTATTATTGATTTTGGTGGTAGTTGGGATGAGTACTTACCATTGGTGGAATTCTCGTACAATAATAGTTACCACACTAGTATTGGAATGCCTCCTTATGAGATGCTCTATGGGCGTAGGTGTCGAACTCCCATTTGTTGGGGAGAAGTGGGTCAACGAGAAATCGAAAGTTCCGATTTAGTTTTGGAGACAAATAGTAAAACTGAGATGATTCGGGCTCGACTTAAAGCGGCGCAAGATCGACAAAAGTCTTATGCCGATAAAGGTAGGAGAACGATTGAGTTTCAAGAAGGTGACATGGTGATGCTTAAGGTTTCTCCATGGAAGGGTGTTATCCGGTTTCGGAAACGAGGAAAGTTAGCTCCTCGGTTTATTGGTCCTTTCAAGATTTTGGCACGCATTGGTTAGGTTGCTTATCGACTAGAGTTGCCCGAAGAACTTGCGGGAATTCATAATACGTTTCATGTTTTCCATCTTCGTAAGTGTCTTGCGGATGACTCGACTTGGGTGCCATTGGATGAAATTGCGCTGAATAACAAGTTAGAGTATGCGGAAGATCCGATTGCAATCCTTGATGAAAAGGTTAAGATGTTGCGAAACAAGGAGGTTAGAACCTTCAAAGTACAATGGCGACATCGAAGGGATTCTGAGTTTACATGGGAAACTGAAGAGTTTGTTTTGGTTTATCTTCCGGCTTGTCATGCGGCTTGGATCGCGAGGACGCACTCCGATTCAAGTGGGGGGAGTTGTAACATCCCGTTCCTCCCGAATGTGACTTAAGGTACTTATTTATCCTTGTGTACGCTTAATTTCATATCTATACTCGATATTGTAGAGTTTTGGTGTTTAAAAATTTAAGTTTGTGTGGTTACTGGCAAGTTGTCGCGTCTGGAGCAGGTGTATCGTGACCCAGTACGTTGCGGAACGCGACAAGTCGCATTAAAACGCGACGTGTCAAAATCCTGGATTCTGTCAAGGTTATTGCGTTTGAAACTTGTTTATCGCGTTTGAGTGTCGCGAAACGCGACAAGGTGTTGCAAAACGCGACAGAGGTCGCTGTTTTACTTTTTTGTCCATTTTAAATGGAATCTTTTGAGGGCATTGATGTCTTTTCACATAGGGCCAGTTTTGGGGGAGTAAATGCTGATCCAACCTTATCTCTTTCTCATTTAATTCATTTCCAATTAAATAAAAACAAAGTTAGAGAGAGAGTGATACTTTAAGAGTGAGAAAGCTTGTTTTAGTGAAGAGGAAGGTTGAATCTTGCCCGAACCCAAGTGTTAAAGTTGTTCCTTGCGTCTCTAGCTACACTTTGGTAGTCTTGGTAAGTCCTAACTCTATGATTTGAGTTTTAATTGGTTTAAGGTTAGGGTTTTGGCCACTAGAGACTTGTATGACCCATTTGGGGTTAAAATGGGTGAACTTGGGTCATGTGATGAAAGAAAACCCTAAATAGATGTAATCTAGGGTTTGGTCTTGTTTAATGAGAATTTTAAGTGTAAATTGTGTTGTTAAGCATCAAGACACTTGTTTAAAGTTGAAAGAGATGTTAAATGGGTCATGTTTGACTAAGTTTGAATGTGTAAATGTTAAAATGGGTCAAAAGAGTAATGTTGACCTAGTTTGGGTGAATTGGGTATGAAATTACCCTAAGTTACGTTAGTTGAGGTTAGTAGACTTTAATTCACTAGCTTTAGTGATTAAAGTTGAGTCTTGGCCAATTATGGACGGTTTTGTGGTAGTTGGGTCATTTAATGCAAATTGGGTCATTAAATGCTCAAGTATGTGTAATGTGGTTAATTCCACTAGTTGGTGTATTGAATGTGTACTTAATGAATTAGGTACATTGCCTTGAAGTTCGGACGTGCATAATCATCATCCTTGTGTCAAGGTGAGTGGAATAAGTATACTTGTATGTATATGATGTGCTTATTTGTACGTAAGGATATGCGTTGTCCTAGTTAGCGATATATGTGTTGTACACTAACGAATTATGAACGGATATGTGTTGTCTAATTTAGCGATATATGTGTTGTACGCTAACGGTTTATTAAATGGATATGTGTTGTCCAAGTTGGTGTTATATGTGTTGTACACTAAGGGTCTTATGAACGGATATGTGTTGTCCAAGGATTGGTGATATATGTGTTGTGCACTAACGGTTGTTATGAACACCGATGGGAATTTTGAGTACCATTCTTTTTTGCTATTGGTTAACCATGGTGGTGTGAATGTGTATTTAGCATATTAAATTATGAACTATATGCTATTGTCGGTTGCTAGCTCCTTGTGAATTGTGGATTGTAGTTTATGCATGATGTTTGCATGTTTGTCGAATAGCTAGCTTGTATGCGGTATTGTGTAAGTTATTGCAAGTAAGTAGGTTATATATGAACATGTATAATTATTGCATTCACTAAGCATTAGCTTACCCCTATCGTTGTCTATCTTTTTAGTTGCAGGTGCGGATAAGGGCAAAGGGGTTATCGGGCACTAGGTGGCCTTTGATGTTGTTATGTTGAAGCCTTTGGAAGTTGGCCTACGTTTTGGGTAGTTTAGTCCCAAACCATGCTCAAGGGGTCATTTGGATTATAAACTATCATTTGTAGTTGGTCAAACTTGTATCACATTCGTAAATGGCCTTTGTGCCTTTTTGTAAACATTAAACTCGTAGTATGTTTTAACGAAACGTGTGGAATGGTTTACATATTTAATTGGCACGTAAATGTGTATCATTTAAAAAAAAAAATTATCGTACGGAGTACGGGTTGGGTTGTTTCACATTTCCATTAAGTGATCATAAAACAAGCAGAGTTGGTGAATTAATACATCTAGATGTTTGGGGTCCTTATAAAATCAAAAGTAAAGATGGTTTTAGATATTTTTTGACTATTGTTGATGATTTCTCTAGGGCTGTTTGGGTATATTTGCTTAAGTCTAAAGAAGATGTCTTTGAATGTTTTGTTAACTTCTTTAATTTGCTATTGACTCGATTTGAGAAACATATAAAAGTTATTAGAAGTGATAATGGGACTGCGTTTTTAAATAACAAGATGCATAATTTCACAAATAATAAAGGTATAATACACCAAACTTCTTGTACTTATACTCCTCAGCAAAATGGGGTTGCTGAAAGGAAACATAGGCACCTTTTAAATGTTGCTAGGTCCCTTATGTTTCAAGGGGGAATTTGAAATGTCCCGTTCATATCGATTATAAACGTTACATAATAATTGATTTCATTGCGAAGTATTTGACCTCTATATGATACATTTTACAAACATTGCATTCGTTTTTAAAAGACAAACTTTCATTGCATCGAAAGTTGACAGGCATGCATACCATCTCATAATATATCAAACTATCAATGACTCAATAATAATCTTGTTGAACTCAACGACTCGAATGCAACATCTTTTGAAATATATCATGAATGACTCCAAGTAATATCTCTAAAATGAGCAAATGTACAGCGGAAGATTTCTTTAATACCTGAGAATAAACATACTTTAAAGTGTCAACCAAAAGGTTGGTGAGTTCATAAGTTTATCATAAAACAATAAAATTCTGAAATTTTGATAGACCACAAGATTTAAATATTGCATGGTACAAATGGGCCCGATCCTATACCCACATGTAATGTACATGCGATTTCTTTTAAATACAGTACACATATTTCGTGTACGAAACCATTTTTCAATAATTCTTTGTAACAGTACACATATCTCGTGTACAAAATATCATACACATAACCTGTGTATAAAAATCATTCTCTCGATATATAACATTCGCTTTGCTTTGCTTGGGTTGGTAACCGACCTTAACATTTAATGCGCATCATAAATATCCCCATAATAAACATAACTTTCAGTCTGTAATAAATATATAAACCTCGAAGTACTAAACACCACGCCCACTAGCTCTTTCGTCTAGTGAACATTCTGGGTGGGGGTGTTAAACCCGGTAGCTACCTTTAGTATTCGCGTGAATTAGGGGCCATACCCGTTTCCTAATTTTTAGGTTACCAAGCTATAATAATCAAGGGAAAATATTCACATCAATTAGTGGCAATTATTGTCACACCCCCCATAATGGACCAGGGGTAATTGTGACCAATCATATCATAACACAGTTGTATAAATGAGAACGACTCTATATGAGACTTTTTAAATAAAACCTTTGTTAATAAAACAGCGAAAGCAGTAATACATGTTTACATTATTATTAAAACGTAAAATAAATGTTTATGAACTAAAATATAATATGCGATGTGGACTCCATGCAAGCATCAAATCTATCATCACAAAGTTGCAAACAGCTAGATCAATCATCACCTGAGACAAAACATGCTTAAAGTGTCAACCAAAAAGGTTGAGTGAAATTCACAGGTTTATAAATAATATCCAAAGTTTTAGACCACAAGATTTCGTTTAAAGTTGATTGATATAGAAATATCAATCTAAAAGTGTTGCTGCATTTTGTAATATCGCTACTAAACAAGTTTACCCTATGACACCTTGTACTGTCAGTGTCGTGGAATCATTATTATGTAACCAAAGACCAACGGTCGAATAGTTAGAGACGTTACTCTCAATAGGCCTACTCACAATAATTAAGTTTGCATTTAAACGTAGCAATTTACGATATTACGGTAGGGATTTAGCATGAATCAAAGCATGACAGCATAGTTAACAATTTAGTACTTGTGTCTAAGTGTAAAACAGTTATAAAGCAAGCATGTGTCTCACCCCAAAAGTTATAAATAGTTAAGTAAACAGTAAAAGTGGGGCTATGAAAATCACCTTAGTAGCACATAAGAGTATTCCACGAAAGAATTGAACGGAAGGACGTGACCCAGATCTCAACCTAGAGATAGAACGCATGATCAGACAATGCCTAACTGACAATAGTATATAGTACTATATTGATAGTAATGGTTCACTAAAGAATTTCCATTTTTGGAAGGTTACAATTTATGAAAAGTTTCCACTTATAGTAATTTTTCAATTTTAGAAAGTTCGGGTTAATCTTTAGCAAGACGTTGTATAACTTTACTCAAACTTCGTTGCTATCAAATAAGTCAGGAATGACCAGATGCAACCGGGGGCCCAGGACTCTTGACCAGAATCTAAGTCATGGCATTCGAGATCCACAAGCTTACCCATAAATGGCAACCTAGACATCATTCACTTACGACCTTGAGCAGCGATGAAGTTCACATGAATTATACATTATCTTTGATTAACCTTCACTTTAGGCTTATATGTTATTATATATGTTATATTATATTTATTAATGTATTAACAATTTGATTATCTTATATTATATACTATAAGTTATTATTATTAAATTAGTATAGTTATAAAATAAGTGTTTATTAATAATGTATTGTTATTAACTTACATTATAAGCATTATACTTTATTATATAGTATACTTAGTTATTAACCGTAAGTTATAATAATAATATTAATTTAGTATATGTAATATACTTATGTTAATCGAAAGTCATACTAATATATGTTAATTCGAATATTAATTCATTAAATATTATATTTATAATTTTTATAAACTTAGTTAATTATACAATTCAGTAGGATATTTTATAAAAATAATTTTATCAAGTTTTTGTATTTATTTCCCACTTTTCTTTATATATATACTCGGTTTATATTAATCAAATTTAATTAGGTAATAAATATTAAATCGACCTAAATAAATAATTTTATATTTTTTAAAGGTTCTATATTATGTAAAAATGTTATAAAAATTATTAAATCAAATTTTATATCAAAATATTATTTATTTAATGTTTTCTAATTATTTAACCATTGTAATCGGCCTATAATTAAATAAATAGGAAAAATAATTTAAAAATAATACTAATTCTATTCAAAATGATAATTTTTAATAATAATAACACTAAAATGATAATAATAATGATATTTTATAATAAAAATGATATTTCTATTAAAAATGATAATTTTAATAAAAATGATTATTTTAATATTCATGATACTTTTAATAATAATAATAATAATAATAATAATAATAATAATAATAATAATAATAATAATAATAATAATAATGATAAAAATAATGAAAATGATATTTTTATCTGAATCAATATCTTACAATACTTTATTTTCATCATGATACTTATACTCATTATTTCCTAATTAATTTGTCTAATAGCTTTAGTCCTCTTTTATATCACTTTCATAATAATGATAATAATAATAATAATAATTATAATAATTAGATGATACTAATATTAGTTTTAATGATAATGATACTAATAAATATTATAATAATGATAATACTAATAATATTAATATTAATAATAATAATAATAATAATAGTAATTATAATAATAATAATAATCATATTAGTAATGTTAATAATAACCTTAACGATAATAACGATATTAATAATAATAACAATAACAATTTTTAATGATAATACTTTTATTAATAACGATAATAATAATAATAATAATAATAATAATAATAATAATAATAATAATAATAATAATAATAATAATAATAATAATAATAAGATAATAATAATAACGACGATATTAATAATAATAATCATTTTAATAATAATACTAACATTAATGATAATTCAGTTGACGATATCTTTTAATCCGTTCATCGAAACCATACGCTTTCTAAATGAAAAGTTATTAATTTTTCGTCAGCTTTCCAATAACATGCATATCATATACCTTATCTCAGTAGTATATGTATTAAATTCATTATTTATCATAAACTATTTAACGATGAAATTAAACATTCAAGCATGCATAATCATATATACTCGAGCACTAGTCAGGGATACACTATTAATATATAAAAGATAAGATATGAATGCTCATGTATCAATATTGTGATTCAATATTGCAGGAAAGTACGTAGACGCAATGGAGATGATAAACACTAGATTGATCTCACAAGCATACCCCCGAACAATACCCATAATCTACATAGTTATAAGCCATTATTTCCTTAGCTCTATCCCGCTTAAAAACCCGTTTGAAATAACACACTCATAACCTCGTCGTAGTATTTTATGTAGTAATAATACTAATAATATCACTACTAGCTAATACTAATATTATTAATGAGAAACCTAATATTAACAATCTTAATAATAATAATAATAATAATAATAATAATAATAATAATAATAATAATAATAATAATAATATACATATACATAATACGGAGGAAAATTTAGAAGTGTGTGTGCAATCTTCAACGAACGAGTTCAATTTATAATGTCCCAGCCTCCAGCACTCCATGAGATCGCATGGAGTTTCCTTGGTATGCTCATGCAATCGCATGAGCTTAAATGACAGCTAACATTGTTGTTTTACTCTGCCGACACACGTTTTAATTTAAATAATATTTTTAATATTTTTAATTATTTAAATATTATATTATATTTACGTACATAGTTAATTTGTAAATTTAGTTTCAATGACTCGAACGTTGTCACTCGACTTATGTCCAGGTTCCGGTTTCTCGAACACATTTTCGTACGCTTAGAAAACTGGTACTTTACGTTACGCGACGTGTACCTTTATTAATAATTAGACTTAATCAACGATAGACTATATTACCCAAAGTATAACCTTTACATTTGAGTGTTGTGGTCATTTGCTTCTATAACTTAATGTCTCGTTGTTTACCAAAATATATTATTTTAAATCAAAACATTTTATAACTTATGTTATTATTATATCTAATTACCTTGTAATATATATATATATATATATATATATATATATATATATATATATATATATATTTTCATTTCCAAAATATAAATTTGAAATATTCATTTAATAGTATAATATTTAATTTTTCAAAACTAATTATATTTCAAAGTTCGTTTTAAAATTATTTAGAAAATATTATCACACATAAAGTTTACACTTTAAAACTTAATTTGATATTATTCATTTATATGCCAGCGTTTATTTAAAAGAAACATATCTAAATATCAATTGAATCATATAATCGATGTTACTATCGTTTAATTAACTAATTTGAAATTATATATGTATATATATATATATATATATATAATATAATATAATACACGTTGTAAGTTATTTAAATATCTAATTTTAATAGTTAATATTATAACTTATTGTATATATTCAAATTAAGTTATTCAAACAAAAACATTTTAATAATCAATTCCTATTGTATAGAAAAACATTTTCGCATGATTGAAAATAGATCATTCGAATATTATGAAATTCATTTCTCCACTAACGTTTGTCTTGCTTTCGTTATTTGACACATTTCTTACTTGTAAATCACTTTACCAATTATTCCGCATACCGTTAAAAAGGAAAGGTTTCCTAAAACAAAGTGGACCTCTCAACAGAGACCCGTAATCATATTTCAATGTATCTGATAATTCAATCATTTGATATTATCTTTTAATTCCATCAATAAATATATCGAACATATACGTTCATGTAAAGTATTATACATTTAACACTTTGATAACGTTTTCAATTAATATAACCGTATATATATATATATATATATATATACATAACCATATACACATAAATGTTCGTGAATCGTCGAGCACGGTCAAAGGGTAATTGATTACATGAATGTAATTTCAAATTTTTTGAGATTCAACTTTACAA
This sequence comes from Rutidosis leptorrhynchoides, assembly GCF_046630445.1. Classification (NCBI taxonomy): domain Eukaryota; kingdom Viridiplantae; phylum Streptophyta; class Magnoliopsida; order Asterales; family Asteraceae; genus Rutidosis; species Rutidosis leptorrhynchoides. The sequence continues at coordinate 20,504,129 of NC_092341.1, read as the reverse complement.
ACTTTGCTTATCGTGTCGGAATAATATAAAGATAAAGTTTTAATTTGGTCAGAAATTTGTGGGTTGTCACAGTACCTACCCGTTAAATAAATTTCGTCCCGAAATTTGATTGGGATGGTCATGAATGACAATAAGTATGTTATCATGACGCATACGAGTTGGAAGTTAGAGTTTTATCATCAGCGAGTAATATGGATAAAACAATTTGTTTATGTGAAGAGTACGAGTGAAGTTATCGCAAAAGAGTAAAATGAGTAAATGTGGATTCGTCATATCTTTTGACGTAGATAGGATTGATTTTCGGAATTCAAGGGATTTAGAGAAAATCTGCGTAATAAGATTTGGTTCTTCGGTAATCAAGGAAATTAGTATCTTCTTTGGTTAAATGCACTAATCTATTTCGATTGCTCTGCCGAACATTTCACTATAAATCCACCCTCTTCGTTTCCTTATTTCCACAGCTCATACCTTCTATTCTTTCTCTCTCAATTCATACTTTACAGCCTTCGTCAATATGCTCCATCTGGTTCTAATTCTTGATATACTCCTAACTTTCATATCTGACATTCTTCTTTTTCATCTATCACCAGAGGATTTTATTTACTTTTACTATTACCTTAGGGTTATAGTGTTTTTAATTCTCCCGTGTCTTTACGTTGCAATACGTATTGATATACACGGTTTGTAACTTATGTGTTGCTGTCGGGCTTTATATCTTTCCTTATTTTTCGGAGTCCCTACTTCGGTCTTTCTGTAATCGTTGACATCTACAGTTAATGCTCTTTCCTATTTGCTGCGATTTATACTCTCATTTCTATTTCGGAGCTTCATACTTCTATCTCCTCTTCCCGACTTCAAGTCAAGCGAATAATGGTCCAGAATTCATAGATATGAAATTCGGAATAAATATAGCTAATGTTCTAAGAAAGAATTTATGATAACTTAATCTGACTTGTTGTAAGACCTGAATATTTATCTTGTATACTTGTGTATTATGGTGTTCAAGGGTGTGGGTTTTATTGTATATAAATTAAAATGCAAAAGAAACTGTTTCAGTAGGGTCGCGCGCCGCGCGGGTTTGGGGCGCGCCGCGCCATTTGGCGCTGACAGAATCCTTTGTTTTAAATTGGTTTAAATGAAGGGTATTTGGGTAATTTCACTTGGGGCCGGATTTGTGAGCCACATTAGCTGGTTTGGATCAGTTTTGGATCATTTTCACATCCATTCATCACTCCCAACTATCTAGAGAGAGAGAGAGAGAGATTCTAGAGAGAGATTTAGGGTTTTAGTGAAGAAGGAGGCCGAATTGATCAAAAGCTCGAGTTCTAAAGTTGTTCCTTTCGTTTCTAGCTACGTTGTGGTAGTATTGGTAAGCTCAAACTCCGAATTTCATTTATTGGATTTGTTATTCAAGTTAGGGTTTTGAGTTAGTTTGATGAAAAACCCTTTTAGATGATGAAATGGGTTTAGTGATGCTAGTAATTGGGTTTATTGTTAATTGTTGGTGGATTTTGGGTTGGTGAACTAATTGGCCATGTTTAGGACTTGAAATTGAGTTTAATCACTTAAGTTAGTGATTATGGAAGTATTGAAACCCATTTAAGGTTATTTGGTTGACTAATTGTGACTTTAGGTCAAATTAGGGTTTGGTGGTGATTATGACCCATTTGGAGATTTAATGAGGTTTATAAACTTAAAATGGATTAAGTTGAAGTATTAAACCGAGTTAAATGTGTTTTGGTGTTAAAACTTGTAAATGGTGAGATTTTGACTTAATGGGTCAAAACTAGGGTTTTAGTGTCAAAATGGGTATGACGCGTGTTTAACACTTGAGTTCGGGTTTAATTGGCGTATTAGGACCATTCTCACTTGTGTTAGTGATTATTGGTTAGTTTTGGGCACGGTTTGTGCTTGGAAGTGCATTTGGGTCGAAATTGCACTAAGTGACGAATTGGGTTGATTTGTAAATCCACTCTAAGTGTATTGTTGTAATTGTGATAATGGAATAGGTACTTTCCATTGGCGAGTTGCGGATTACTTGGAAGCATTCTTCAAGACTTCAAGGTGAGTGATAATATCCTATGTGCATATGTATGTATAGGATGGGTGCGGGTCGGGTGAAGTGGTTCTCGGTTATAGAGCCCCCTTCACATATAGGTGGATTTGATAGACTTGCGTTTAGATCCAATTGGCACGGTTGTGCGTTTTGGTTGACCATATTTGGCGAGGTACACGTTTTGTGTGTACACTATCACACGTGATTGTGATGTGGATGATATAACCCCAATGGCGAAGGGTTTTGAGTTGGAGAAGTGAATCGCGTGTAGTTCGGATTCACGATGACGCGTGTAGTTCGGTCATCTTATCAAATGAATCTCGTGTAGTTCGGATTCATGGTGACTCGTGTAGTTCGGTCATCTTATCAAAATGAATCTCGTGTAGTTCGGATTCATGGTGACTCGTGTAGTTCGGTCATCTTATTGAGGTAGTAATCTCGTGTGGTTTCGGATTACTAAGGCTCGTGTAGTTCGGCCAACCTCGATGTTGTGAAGATAGTAATCTCGTGTGGTTTCGGATTACTAAGGCTCGTGTAGTTCGGCCAATCTTCATTGTGGTACTTGGTTCTCGGTATTGGGTTAAGGTGTTAACCTTGTTCGTTTATATTGTTATATATTAATGTATTGTTGTGTTGTAGCTAACCTTCCGGGTGTAGCTATTTGGCGTTGTTCACATCGTCGTTGGTGAACTTATATTGTTGTTGTATCTTTAGCTCATTGCTTAGAGATCGCACGGTATGCTTAGTGTAGTGCTTTATATATGGATGCCTCGGTATGCGGTAATTGTTATTTTGTGGCGTGTCCATTTTATACATATATATGTATGTAGTATATTATCATTCACTAAGCGTTAGCTTACCCTCTCGTTGTTGACTCTTTTTATAGATTGCATGCGGATGGTGGCTCGGGTAAGCGCGAGGATTAGAGGACTTGCGTAGTTTGCGTAGAAGGCTTGCTTTTGGATTTATTAGGATTGGGTAGCGTATCCCCAATCGCCATGCTCGGCTTTGTTTTGTATTAAAAGTCTTATGGTCGAAAATTGTATTTTGGTACTTAAGGGGTAATTTGGGTCAATGTGGGCCTCGCTTCGTAAACTAAATTTTATTAATGGAACGCGCTAGTTTTCATATATTGAACATGCGGTTAAAAGCGTTTTGTCTAAATACGTCGGGAACTAGTCAAACATTTTCGCATTTAAAGACTTTCCGGACAGTCAGGTTTGGCGCGCCGCGCGGCCTATATGGCGCGCCGCGCCAGGTGGCAGTTCAGCAATTTTTTTTGTTTGTTTGTAATTTTACACGGTTTAATCGCGGGTTGGTTTGGGTTGTTACAAGTGGTATCAGAGCATGGTCTAAGGGATTTAGGTGACTTGAGATAGGTGCCTAGACTTAGACTTGTGTGTGCTTAAATTGTTGCGGGACTTGTAGGATACGGGTCGGAATGAGTTTGGTTAGTGCCTTGGCTATAGGTTGACTAACGTTTATATTAGTAATGCGGATATTATTAATATGTTGTTATGTTGTGATAATAATTCTCGCGTGTGTTTGTACCGCGTAGAATTTTGGTTGTGTGTGTGTATATCATCGAGCGAGACGGTCGTTGTACTAACGAGTCGATGCGGCATGTGTGCGTAATAAGAACTTGCAAACCTTATTAAGGGTGCAAATCGTGTCTAACAAGTGATGTACGATGAGTGTTTAGCAAGATAGGGCTGTGTCGTGCGTACGGTTTTACACGTTCGTGGACTAATCGTTTTGCATTCTTTAGAATGACGACGCGAAACGAGACCGAGGCGAATGACGTGGAGTTTAACGCTAGGGTTGCGGCTGCCGTTGCGGAGCAAATGGGTGCGTTAGAAGAAAGAATGGAAAGGAGGTATTCCGAACTTCAAAGTAATGGTGAAATGGAGCGTTATCTTAAGAGCTTCATGAGGACTAAACCCCCGATGTATGACGGAAAGCCGGATCCTTTGGTAAGCACAACTTGGATTTCGGACGTCGAAGGGTGTTTCCGTACTATTGATTGCCCTCCCGAGAGAAAGACGAGACTCGCTACGAGTTTGTTGCGGGGTAGGGCAAGGGATTGGTTGGATGGTAAGATTGATCTTGTCGGTGGCGAGACGTTTATGGCTTTATCGTGGGACGACTTTAAGGAGGAATTCTTCGAGGAGTTCCGGACTTCGGCCGATTTGTGGGAATTGCGTAATGAGTTGCGAAATTTGCGACAAGGATCTATGGATTTGAGTACTCTCAAGACGACCTTTATGGCGAAGGCTCGTTTTTGTCCGGAGTATTTGGGGAATGATCGTTTGTTGATGGGAGATTTCTATCGGACCTTGAATGATGACTTGAAAAGTAAAATTAGCCAGGGTCAAGCGAAATCGTTTTTGGAATTATTCGACTTGGCTAGAGGTTTCGAGTCGTATTCACGATCGAAAAAGGGTGAACCTTCAAGTGAGCGAAGGGTCGTTTCTTATGGTGCTCCGAGTAAGAGGGCTAAGGGTCCGAGTGTGAGCACGGGTGGTACGCGAGCGGGTATGTCGGATTCTAGTGCGGCTAGATGTTACAATTGTGGCGTGAGGGGTCACAAGTCTTGGGAATGTTCGGTACCAAAGGGTGATGGTATGGTGTGCTTCAATTGCCAAAAAGAAGGACATCGTAAGTCGGAATGTCCCAAGTTAGCGGGGACGGGTGCGGCCAGGAGACGTTAAGGTACGTTTAATTTTGATAAATATGTCTTTTGATTATTTATTAAATGCCGTTTGAGTTTGAGTTGCGTGCCTTTGTTGTGCATGTTATGCTATGGGTGACGTTCCTAATGGAAGTACCCTATGTTGATGTTTGATTGACAGGCGAAGGGCGTAAGACTTGGTGTAACCAAGCATTCCTTAGTATTTGGGAAACGTTTCTACCAAGCCACGGAAATGGTTTTGGTGTTTGGTTGTTAAGCGCGTGTTCGCTTTTATGTTGAAGTGACGAATCATGAGGTTTGTCAGTTGGTTGGAACCCTTGAGATCGAGTGTTTTAAATCTCGATGTGTGTTGGTAATGGAGTCCTTATGACGCGACATTAGGTGCCTCTTTTATACCTACTAGCGTGGTGTTCGACTCCGATTGTGTTGCGGTACACTTTTCGTACAAAGTGTTTAAGGGTTGGTTAAAATCCTTCGTGTGCTCAAGGTTGGAGTAAGATGTGGTAATGGGTCGTGTGAGCCCAATTGTTGGTAAAGTCTACCTGTGGTAGCATTGTGCGGTTGTACGAGTTATGGATATGGAACGTGGTTCTAAGTGGGGGAGTTACACTCCCGCACGAGGAAGTTTTAGTGTGAGATTTCGGATGATGCTATTGGTAGATCCGGAAAATGTTGTCGAGACCTGGTTGGGTCGATTTGTGGTAGAGTACAATTTCGGATAAATTGTACTTATGGTTTGGATTTGAATCATCACCGAGGTGGTAACGTGGTAAATCTCGTTGAGAGATAATGGACGTGTTTGACGAGCAAGGTGAAATCCTCCGGTTAAGGGAGGTGTGTGTCGGGTTCTCTTGTGGAGAATTATTGTTTGGTACCTATGTTTGGTATAGGTGGTTCTTGCTCGATTATGGTATGGTTGTTTGATGAAGCATGATCTTTAGGGTCCGCTGACTTCATCATGGGAATACGTGATTGGTGGAGCATGACTTTCGGGGTCCGCTGACTTCATCATGAGCGTGGTGTTATATCGGTGAAGCATGATCTTCGGGTCCGCTGACTTCATCCGGTGTTGTGATCGGTGAAGCATGATCTTCGGGTCCGCTGACTTCATCCGGTGTTGTGATCGGTGAAGCATGATCTTCGGGTCCGCTGACTTCATCCGGTGTTGTGATCGGTGAAGCATGATCTTCGGGTCCGCTGACTTCATCCGGTGTTGTGATTGGTGGAGCATGACCTTCGGGGTCCGCTGACTTCATCAAGGGAGTAGTGTTATGTCGGTATGGTGTAACACTATCGGGAAATGCGAGTACCGGTGGGAAATGCGAGTACCATTCCTGTGTTGAGATTGTGGATCGCGTGTGTTTTCGGATTCACGATGACGCGTGTAGTTCGGTCATCTTATTGGAATGAATCTCGTATAGTTCGGATTCATGGTGACTCGTGTAGTTCGGTCATCTTATTGAGGTAGTAATCTCGTGTGGTTTCGGATTACTAAGGCTCGTGTAGTTCGGCCAACCTCGATGTTGTGGAAGTGAATCTCGTGTAGTTCGGATTCACAAATAACTCGTGTGGTTTCGGTCATTGTATTGAGGAGTGAGTCTCGTGTAGTTCGGATTCACAATTGACTCGTGTAGTTCGGTCATTCCTCCGGGATAGTGACTCTCGTGTAGTTCGGATTTACTATGGCGCGTGTAGTTCGGCCATTCCCGATTGTTGTTGTGGTGAAGGTAGTGAGTCGCGTGTAGTTCGGATTCACTAGGGCGCGTGTGTTTTCGGCCAGCCTTCGTGTCGTGTGATCTATTGGTTGTTTGATACACCAATGGTAGGGTCGTAAGGACCATGTTGCGGGAACTATCGGTCGCTTTATACGTCGATGGTGGGGCCGTGAGGACCATGTTGTGGGATTAGTGAGGCGATAGCCGTGTTTTGCTCACATGTTTATTACGGGTGTGACGATGGTTGATTTCGTACACCTTGGGTTTTGCGTTTCCATAGTCGTTTTGGGCGCTATCGGTTCTAGCCGTTGGATTATGATGTTACGGTAGTTGTGTATTGGTCGTATGGCGCACTACAAGGGATGTTTAGTGATTGGTGTAATCCGTAAGGGTTCGTTTGGTTCGGTCTTCATCGTTTCGGATTGTTGACTTTAGGATTTAAACTTGGTTGCTTTTAGCATTGTACTTGGTAATGTTACGCTAGAGGGTTGATATCTCGGTTCGAGATTGGTTGAGTTTCCCGATGTGAGAGATTGAGCATGGTTTTAGTGCTCGGATTGTGATTTGTTAAATCGTGTGTGACGATTTTGGTTGTTAGAGGTGATTCATTGGGAAGAGTTGCCTAGGAAAGTCGGATTGGGACGTATGTTTGAGGACCGTGGAGTGTGGTCCGTTTGGTTAAGTGACAAGGATCACGAGGACGTGATCGAGTTTAAGTGGGGGAGAGTTGTAAGACCCGAATATTTATCTTGTATACTTGTGTATTATGGTGTTCAAGGGTGTGGGTTTTATTGTATATAAATTAAAATGCAAAAGAAACTGTTTCAGTAGGGTCGTGCGCCGCGCGGGTTTGGGGCGCGCCGCGCCATTTGGCGCTGACAGAATCCTTTATTTTAAATTGGTTTAAATGAAGGGTATTTGGGTAATTTCACTTGGGGCCGGATTTGTGAGCCACATTAGCTGGTTTGGATCAGTTTTGGATCATTTTCACATCCATTCATCACTCCCAACTATCTAGAGAGAGAGAGAGAGAGAGATTCTAGAGAGAGATTTAGGGTTTTGGTGAAGAAGGAGGCCGAATTGATCAAAAGCTCGAGTTCTAAAGTTGTTCCTTTCGTTCCTAGCTACGTTGTGGTAGTATTGGTAAGCTCAAACTCCGAATTTCATTTATTGGATTTGTTATTCAAGTTAGGGTTTTGAGTTAGTTTGATGAAAAACCCTTTTAGATGATGAAATAGGTTTAGTGATGCTAGTAATTGGGTTTATTGTTAATTGTTGGTGGATTTTGGGTTGGTGAACTAATTGGCCATGTTTAGGACTTGAAATTGAGTTTAATCACTTAAGTTAGTGATTATGGAAGTATTGAAACCCATTTAAGGTTATTTGGTTGACTAATTGTGACTTTGGGTCAAATTAGGGTTTGGTGGTGATTATGACCCATTTGGCGATTTAATGAGGTTTATAAACTTAAAATGGATTAAGTTGAAGTATTAAACCGAGTTAAATGTGTTTTGGTGTTAAAACTTGTAAATGGTGAGATTTTGACTTAATGGGTCAAAACTAGGGTTTTAGTGTCAAAATGGGTATGACGCGTGTTTAACACTTGAGTTCGGGTTTAATTGGCGTATTAGGACCATTCTCACTTGTGTTAGTGATTATTGGTTAGTTTTGGGCACGGTTTGTGCTTGGAAGTGCATTTGGGTCGAAATTGCACTAAGTGACGAATTGGGTTGATTTGTAAATCCACTCTAAGTGTATTGTTGTAATTGTGATAATGGAATAGGTACTTTCCATTGGCGAGTTGCGGATTACTTGGAAGCATTCTTCAAGACTTCAAGGTGAGTGATAATATCCTATGTGCATATGTATGTGTAGGATGGGTGCGGGTCGGGTGAAGTGGTTCTCGGTTATAGAGCCCCCTTCACATATAGGTGGATTTGATAGACTTGCGTTTAGATCCAATTGGCACGGTTGTGCGTTTTGGTTGACCATATTTGGCGAGGTACACGTTTTGTGTGTACACTATCACACGTGATTGTGATGTGGATGATATAACCCCAATGGCGAAGGGTTTTGAGTTGGAGAAGTGAATCGCGTGTAGTTCGGATTCACGATGACGCGTGTAGTTCGGTCATCTTATCAAATGAATCTCGTGTAGTTCGGATTCATGGTGACTCGTGTAGTTCGGTCATCTTATCAAAATGAATCTCGTGTAGTTCGGATTCATGGTGACTCGTGTAGTTCGGTCATCTTATTGAGGTAGTAATCTCGTGTGGTTTCGGATTACTAAGGCTCGTGTAGTTCGGCCAACCTCGATGTTGTGAAGATAGTAATCTCGTGTGGTTTCGGATTACTAAGGCTCGTGTAGTTCGACCAATCTTCATTGTGGTACTTGGTTCTCGGTATTGGGTTAAGGTGTTAACCTTGTTCGTTTATATTGTTATATATTAATGTATTGTTGTGTTGTAGCTAACCTTCCGGGTGTAGCTATTTGGCGTTGTTCACATCGTCGTTGGTGAACTTATATTGTTATTGTATCTTTAGCTCATTGCTTAGAGATCGTACGGTATGCTTAGTGTAGTGCTTTATATATGGATGCCTCGGTATACGGTAATTGTTATTTTGTGGCGTGTCCATTTTATACATATATATGTATGTAGTATATTATCATTCACTAAGAGTTAGCTTACCCTCTCGTTGTTGACTCTTTTTATAGATTGCATGCGGATGGTGGCTCGGGTAAGCGCGAGGATTAGAGGACTTGCGTAGTTTGCGTAGAAGGCTTGCTTTTGGATTTATTAGGATTGGGTAGCGTATCCCCAATCGCCATGCTCGGCTTTGTTTTGTATTAAAAGTCTTATGGTCGAAAATTGTATTTTGGTACTTAAGGGGTAATTTGGGTCAATGTGGGCCCCGCTTCGTAAACTAAATTTTATTAATGGAACGCGCTAGTTTTCATATATTGAACATGCGGTTAAAAGCGTTTTGTCTAAATACGTCGGGAACTAGTCAAACATTTTCGCATTTAAAGACTTTCCGGACAGTCAGGTTTGGCGCGCCGCGCGGCCTATATGGCGCGCCGCGCCAGGTGGCAGTTCAGCAATTTTTTTTTTTTTGTTTGTAATTTTACACGGTTTAATCGCGGGTTGGTTTGGGTTGTTACACTTGTCAAATTACCAGAAGTCACGGAAAAGGCCGAATCATCAAGAAAAAAAATACTTTCTTGATGTTTTTAGAGGTTAAATAGATTGAAAGAGTTATGTAACATGGCACATGATGACGTTATGGTCTGTGAATCATCAAATTCCATGAGAGACTCAGCATGACTTACTGTAATATAATCACGTTGATCAAATGTTATTATATTATACTAACTCATGCTTCAGTTCCCAACACTACTTCAAAAACATTCATATTTTAAACTCGAAGGTTTCAAAATTAGAAACTAAAATAGTTTCTTTTATGATGTAACACAGATAGCGCGAAGAGGTAAATAATTTCGGATAACGATAGTTATGAAGATATCTTCAGAAATATCAAAGATATTTATAATGAAAAATATGCTGATATCTTAGAATATCTAAGATCAGAGGATGATGAAGAATATTATTAGCAAGGGTTTAGAGTAAGGAGCAAGGACTTCCGCAGACACTGAATCATTTGGATTCTTTGAAGGCAGATTTTGTCTTTGTGATTTATCCACATCCTCCTTCATGGTTTGCTCAACTTAGTTCCAAATCTTCTCTTTCTGAGCTTTGCCAACACACTATTTTTTATCATCAAACTTTTGATAGTTACGGTTGTCTATAGTTGCTGCTGCTTCATTCAGCTTTTTTGAAATTCAGTGTATTGGTTCGTAGACTGGGTGCTTTTCAGAATTGAAGATCAAAATTTTCAGGGGTTTACACGTTATATGTATATATAACTGTTGAAGTGAAAACACTGCGAGATTCGAGATTGATGGTTGATGATTTCTGGTAGTTGGTATGGTAATTATTATTACAGGATGTGGATGAGTACATGATGGGGTTTCATGAATAATATAGATATTTTTCAGAGAGACTAATGCCGAAGTTGCTGGTACATCTGCTGATAATGTGGTGGAATATAAAAAGTTGCCCGGTAACGATGGCGAAAGGGCAACGTATACATCGAGGTTATAATAAGGCTAGTCCGACTGAAAAGTCGAAGTTGACTTTGCTGGAGCTGTGACAAAACTGGCTATTTTGAAAAGGGATTGAAAAGTTATTTTTGGTAATAAATGCCAAAGGATCTGACACGGATACGAGTTAAACTTTTACTTAGTTTCCAAGAGTTTTCTAGGTGCATGATTATGGATAACATGTGGTTGGATCATCCTCTCGATTGTTTCTTAATTGAGGGGTTTTCAAGAATTATGAAGGGTTTGAACGCATATTGTAATCTTCAATATACATATGATGTTCTAGAATTTTGAATGCCATGAATAATTTTTCTGGGTTTTATGAATAGAAGTAATGTCCTATCACAGTTTTGAAGTCAAAGTATAGCTTTGAAAGATGTAGGGATTTAAGAGTGATGGTATTGGTTATATCTCGACTTGGATTTTGATTTGTCAGAATCAGAATATATAATCAAATATGGATGAGAATGGTTGTTATGGTTTTTATGAAAGAATGTATATTGTTGTGAAAGTAGTGAGTATAGTTGATGATTTGCTGAATCAGAATCGAAGAATATAACATATTAATTGTGAACTTAAATTATTTCTCGGATATTACCTAGTCGTTAAAAAAAATTTCACCAGTAATATTTTGTACAAAAGAATTTTATTACTGTCTTTGTGAAAATATATATGTATGTATATTTTCTTCAGATGTAATATATATTTAATGAGTTAATATTAAATTAAACTCATTTGGTTTACGGTAGAAACTAGAATTGAATAAGTCCTAAAACATTAGAGATTACATAATCTTCGCGAAGTATTTTACTAATGTAATCAATACTTTCTCATTGGCATTCTTGGTGATGGACGTTGATGTTTGTGAATTTTTGCTAACTTCGCAAGGTACGAATGATGTTTCCTAGAAAGTTTCGAGCACATCGAAAATGATAATGTAAAATCAAATATGTATTTGAATAGTACACTTGATTTATTATAAAATAGAACCTATTGAGTTGAAACAGAGATTTTAGTTAACGATGGTTAAGTCGTTAATGAAGGATGTACATCATAGCATATCAGTAACATGAATTAACTGAGTAGTACCTACCACTTAAGATTCACATGTAATAGCTTAGTACGAAAAGATTTATTATGGTTCCAAAATTTATATATATAAGATATACATATAAATTCTTCAATGGAAATGAGTTAATGCTTCATAACTCATTGATATGACATACTTGTTGTTGATTTGTGATGATATCCGCGGTGATTATGGAACTGGCGGAGCTTGTGATGTTATAGGTGCTGCTGGTGCTGCTGGTGCTGACGATGCTGACAGTACTGTTGATGTTGTTTGTATAACAAGTATAGTTTGTAAATCACGTACCATTCCTGACAGGGTTTCTACTCTACCGTCTTTGTTCACTCATCTGATTTGTGATCAACATCAAATAATCTCTAAGACTTTGGAGATTACATAATCGTCGTAAAATATTTCTTCAATGAAGTTATGAATCAATACTTCATCGTTTGTTGTTGTTGGTATTCCTTGGTATCTATAGGGCGTATAACATTGGTGCTTGTGGGACAGATTGTAAATTTGAGGTTTACGACGCGGTTGTGGTTGGTGGTGATAATGGTACTATTGGCGTTGTTGATGGTGGTACTGTTGATGCCGGCGATGTTACTGGTGCTTGTAACCTTTGCACCATATTCTCTAAAGCCACTACCCGAGCGCGAAGCTCGTTGACTACTTTTATTACACCGGGGTGGTTGTCGGTTCGGACGAGTGGATGAATAAGATCTAGAATTTGGGATAGTATATAATCATGACGAGATACTCTGAAAATGAGAGAGAAAATGGTATTACGAATAGGTTCGCCGGTAAGTGCTTCAGGTTCTTCACCAAGAGGGGAATGTGGTGGATGGAAGGGATCACCTTCTTCTTGTCTCTAATGATTTAATAGGCTACGAACTCATCCCCAATTCATCCAGAATAGATGATGGCTAATTGGTTGATATATTCCGGTCACACTACTTTTGGAGCTTGAGTGGAACTCCATATCGGAATCCGAGGGACTTGAACTAGTGGCGAGTTCCATTTCGTATGATTGAATAAAATATTTTTCGATATGAAATGATTTTCGGCTATCGGATGGTATTCTAATTACATAGAATATCTATATATATAGAACAAAAGATTTCATAGATTACGGAGGAATTTACGGAATATGTTAGGCAAAGTCTACAGTAACAGATACGCTAAGGTATGAATTAGAAGATACGCTGAGATATGAATATTGTCTATACACTATTCATGCAATCAATGCAGTAAGATGTGTCTAGACTAAGGATGATAAGCATGTAATTTTCCGACAAGAAATGATAAGCAAAATTTTTTGACATGCAGCTAAGGTCGAAGTCCAGACTTACTAATGCATCCTAACAACTATCAGTTAGACACACTAATGGAAGACCTGGTTCGCTACTCTGATACCAACTGAAATTCCCCGTTCATATCGATTATAAACGTTACATAATAATTGATTTCATTGCGAGGTATCTGACCTCTATATGATACATTTTACAAACATTGCATTCGTTTTTAAAAGACAAACTTTCATCATATCGAAAGTTGACAGACATGCATACCATCTCATAATATATCAAACTATCAATGACTCAATAATAATCTTGTTGAACTCAACGACTCGAATGCAACATCTTTTGAAATATGTCATGAATGACTCCAAGTAATATCTCTAAAATGAGCAAATGCACAGCGGAAGATTTCTTTAATACTTGAGAATAAACATGCTTTAAAGTGTCAACCAAAAGGTTGGTGAGTTCATAAGTTTATCATAAAACAATAAAATTCTGAAATTTTAATAGACCACAAGATTTAAATATTGCATGGTACAAATGAGCCTGAATCCTATACCCACCTGTAATGTACATGCGATTTCTTTTAAATACAGTACACATATCTCGTGTACGAAACCATTTTTCAACAATTCTTTGTAACCGTACACATATCTCGTGTACAAAATATCATACACATAACCTGTGTATAAAATTCATTCTCTCGATATATAACATTCGCTTTGCTTTGCTTGGCTTGGTAACCGATCTTAACATTTAATGCGCATCATAAATATCCCCAAAATAAACAGAACTTTCAGTCTGTAATAAATATATAAACCTCGAAGTACTAAACACCACGCCCACTAGCTCTTCCTTCTAGTGAACATTCTGGGTGGGGGTGTTAAACCCGGTAGCTACCTTTAGGATTCGCGTGAATTAGGGGCCATGTAGTGACCCGAACTTTTCCATGTTTATATATATATATATATTAAATGAAATTGTTATTTACATGATTAAGTGTTTCCAACATGTTAAGCAATCAAACTTGTTAAGACTTGATTAATTGAAATATGTTTCATATAGACAATTGACCACCCAAGTTGACCGGTGATTCACGAACGTTAAAACTTGTAAAAACTATATGATGACATATATATGGATATATATATAGTTAACATGATACTATGATAAGTAAACATATCATTAAGTATATTAACAATGAACTACATATGTAAAAACAAGACTACTAACTTAATGATTTTTAAACGAGACATATATGTAACGATTATCGTTGTAAAGACATTTAATGTATATATATCATATTAAGAGATATTCATACATGATAATATCATGATAATATAATAATTTAAAATCTCATTTGATATTATAAACATTGGGTTAACAACATTTAACAAGATCGTTAACCTAAAGGTTTCAAAACAACACTTACATGTAACGACTAACGATGACTTAACGACTCAGTTAAAATGTATATACATGTAGTGTTTTAATATGTATTTATACACTTTTGAAAGACTTTAATACACTTATCAAAATACTTCTACTTAATAAAAATGCTTACAATTACATCCTCGTTCAGTTTCATCAACAATTCTACTCGTATGCACCCGTATTCGTACTCGTACAATACACAGCTTTTAGATGTATGTACTATTGGTATATACACTCCAATGATCAGCTCTTAGCAGCTCATGTGAGTTACTTAACACATGTGAGAATCATCATTTGGCAACTAGCATGAAATATCTCATAAAATTACAAAAATATGAGTAATCATTCATGAATTATTTACATGAAAACAAAATTACATATCCTTTATATCTAATCCATACACCAACGACCAAAAACACCTACAAACACTTTCATTCTTCAATTTTCTTCATCTAATTGATCTCTCTCAAGTTCTATCTTCAAGTTCTAAGTGTTCTTCATATATTCTACAAGTTCTAGTTACATAAAATCAAGAATACTTTCAAGTTTGCTAGCTCACTTCCAATCTTGTAGGGTGATCATCCAACCTCAAGAAATCTTTGTTTCTTACAGTAGGTTATCATTCTAATACAAGGTAATAATCATATTCAAACTTTGGTTCAATTTCTATAACTATAACAATCTTATTTCAAGTGATGATCTTACTTGAACTTGTTTTTGTGTCATGATTCTGCTTCAAGAACTTCGAGCCATCCAAGGATCCGTTGAAGCTAGATCCATTTTTCTATTTTCCAGTAGGTTTATCCAAGAAACTTAAGGTAGTAAACTTGTAATCACTAGAACATAGTTTAGTTAATTCTAAACTTGTTCGCAAACAAAAGTTAATCCTTCTAACTTGACTTTTAAAATCAACTAAACACATGTTCTATATCTATATGATATACTAACTTAATGATTTAAAACCTGGAAACACGAAAAACACTGTAAAACCGGATTTACGCCGTCGTAGTAACACCGCGGGCTGTTTTGGGTTAGTTAATTAAAAACTACGATAACTTTGATTTAAAAGTTGTTATTCTGAGAAAATGATTTTTATTATGAACATGAAACTATATCCAAAAATTATGGTTAAACTCAAAGTGGAAGTATGTTTTCTAAAATGGTCATCTAGACGTCGTTCTTTCGACTGAAATGACTACCTTTACAAAAATGACTTGTAACTTATTTTTTCGACTATAAACCTATACTTTTTCTGTTTAGATTCATAAAATAGAGTTCAATATGAAACCATAGCAATTTGATTCACTCAAAACGGATTTAAAATGAAGAAGTTATGGGTAAAACAAGATTGGATAATTTTTCTCATTTTAGCTACGTGAAAATTGGTAACAAATCTATTCCAATCATAACTTAATCAACTTGTATTGTATATTATGTAATCTTGAGATACCATAGACACGTATACAATGTTTCGACCTATCATGTCGACACATCTATATATATTTCGGAACAACCATAGACACTCTATATGTGAATGTTGGAGTTAGCTATACAGGGTTGAGGTTGATTCCAAAATATATATAGTTTGAGTTGTGATCAATACTGAGATACGTATACACTGGGTCGTGGATTGATTCAAGATAATATTTATCGATTTATTTCTGTACATCTAACTGTGGACAACTAGTTGTAGGTTACTAACGAGGACATCTGACTTAATAAACTTAAAACATCAAAATATATTAAAAGTGTTGTAAATATATTTTGAACATACTTTGATATATATGTATATATTGTTATAGGTTCGTGAATCAACCAGTGGCCAAGTCTTACTTCCCGACGAAGTAAAAATCTGTGAAAGTGAGTTATAGTCCCACTTTTAAAATCTAATATTTTTGGGATGAGAATACATGCAGGTTTTATAAATGATTTACAAAATCGACACAAGTACGTGAAACTACATTCTATGGTTGAATTATCGAAATCGAATATGCCCCTTTTTATTAAGTCTGGTAATCTAAGAATTAGGGAACAGACAGCCTAATTGACGCGAATCCTAAAGATAGATCTATTGGGCCTAACAAACCCCATCCAAAGTATCGGATGCTTTAGTACTTCGAAATTTATATCATATCCGAAGGGTGTCCCGGAATGATGGGGATATTCTTATATATGCATCTTGTTAATGTCGGTTACCA
This sequence comes from Rutidosis leptorrhynchoides, assembly GCF_046630445.1. Lineage (NCBI taxonomy): Eukaryota > Viridiplantae > Streptophyta > Magnoliopsida > Asterales > Asteraceae > Rutidosis > Rutidosis leptorrhynchoides. The sequence continues at coordinate 20,487,502 of NC_092341.1, read as the reverse complement.
GGTGTTCACCATATGAATGATTTTTATCTCTATGTATGGGAAGTGTATTGAAATATGAAATCTTGTGGTCTATTATTATGATTTGATATATATAGGTTAAACCTATAACTCACCAACATTTTTGTTGACGTTTTAAGCATGTTTATTCTCAGGTGATTATTAAGAGCTTCCGCTGTCGCATACTTAAATAAGGACGAGATTTGGAGTCCATGCTTGTATGATATTGTGTAAAAACTGCATTCAAGAAACTTATTTTGTTGTAACATATTTGTATTGTAAACCATTATGTAATGGTCGTGTGTAAACAGGATATTTTAGATTATCATTATTTGATAATCTACGTAAATCTTTTTAAAACCTTTATCTATAAAATAAAGGTTATGGTTTGTTTTAAAAATGAATGCAGTCTTTGAAAAAGTCTCATATAGAGGTCAAAACCTCGCAACGAAATCAATTAATATGGAACGTTTTTAATCAATAAGAACGGGACATTTCAGTTGGTATCAGAGCGTTGGTCTTAGAGAACCAGAATTTTGCATTAGTGTGTCTTATCGAGTTTGTTAGGATGCATTAGTGAGTCTGGACTTCGACCGTGTTTACTTGAAAAATGATTGCTTAACAAATTTTGTTGGAAACTATATATTTTTAACATGTGAATATTATGTGATATATTAATCTCTTAACGCGTTTGATATTATGTGATAGATGTCTACCTCTAGAACAAGTCCCATTGACTCACCTAATAATAATGAAGAGTCAAATGTAAATTGGAATGATTCGTGGACTGATTCACAAGTTCCTGAAGAGGAACCGGAAGAAGAGTCGGAACCGGAAGAAGAATCGGAACCGGAAGAAGAATCAGAACCGGATGAAGAAATAGAACCGGTGGGGGAAATAATAAAACGGTTAAGTAAAAGAAAATCCTCAACCAACCGACCAAGGTTAATTATGGTCAATGGTGTTTCCGCCAAGGAAGCAAAATATTGGGAGGATTACCAATTCTCCGATGAATCGGATTCCGACGAGAATTCCGATGATGTTATAGAAATTACCCCAACTGAATTTAAAAAGGCAAAAGAAAATAATAAGGGAAAGGGCATAAAAATAGAGAAATCTAATTCCAACCCCGATGAACTTTATATGTATCGTCAACTCCCGAAGTCCTTAAGTTGTAACAATGACCCGGGAACCTCTAAACCACCAGGTTTTTCTAAACCAATGTGGAAAACGACGGCTCGTATTAGGGAAACATCATATATCCCTAGAAACTTGGCAAAACGAACCAAAACCGAAGAAGAAGAAACAAGCGAGTCGGAATAAGATAGTTGTATTCGTGTGGTGTAATATATGTAATATAGTGTGCTTATGCTTTAAGATATATGTAAAAATTGCTTGTATTAATAAGTATTTTTTTTATGAATCTAACTCTTGTCTATTTTACAGTATAAAAACACAAAATGGATAGACAACCCAATATTTTAAGAGACCTACCAGGAGACATGATTGATGAAATCTTGTCTAGAGTTGGTCAGAATTCTTCGGCACAACTATTTAAGGCGAGATCAGTTTGTAAGACATTCGAAGAACGTTCCAAGAATGCCTTGGTTTATAAAAGGCTTTCGTTCGAAAGATGGGGGATATCACATTGGGAAATCCATAAGTTACGATGTGTTTACTTTGACGCATATATTGCGGGGAACCCAAATGCTATTTTACGCAATGGGTTAAGAAATTATTTTGACTCAATATATCCGAATATTGGACTTCGTGATTTAGAAAAAGCGGCTAACATGCAACATAAAGAAGCATGTTATGCATACGGATTAGTAATGTTCGCTTCTCACCAAAGTGAGAACAAGAACATCGGGCTACACCTATTAAACAAAACGTTCCCACAAGTGACGGAGTCGGTAATTGGGGTAAGAAATGAGGTTTTTAGATTGTTACGGGACTGTTGGACATTACGTAACCCTCGTCCCTTTGACGACGTTACAACACGCTGTCTTATCAACGGCCATAGCGGTTATGTTCCACAAGACCAAGGATGGGAAGTAATCCTAGCAAAACCAGAATGCATGACTTGTTTCTGGACGTATGAATTACGTGTCTTTATTGCCTTTGCTGAACGACTTGTGGACTAGCTAGAATTATCTTCATAACTATCTTGTATCAAAGTTATTGTGTGCTATATTTCATGTTTTATGTAAAATAAGCGGTATTGTAAGTTTGTAAAATATTGTGTAAAAGTTTGAACGCGAAATATTATTATAATCAGTTTTTCATATAGAATTGTAGTAGTTGAATTGTATATTAGCTACTAAGTATGAACTTAACGGGTAGATACTACCCGAATTTAAACTTATAAAACGCTAATATGAAGAAAAAGCTTTTATAAATGAGTTCATATTATGCTACGAAATACTATTAACTACTCTTAATATTCTGTATGATTAACTTGTTCCATTTGACTATTTTGAAGGAAATGGCACCGACTACTCGACACACCGTGAATATGAATGAAGAGGAATTCCGTACTTTTCTAGCTTCAAACATAGCCGCAGTACAGGCTGCGCTACATACCAACAATAACCTTGGATCTAGCAGTACAGGAAATCGTGTAGGATGCACCTACAAATAATTCACTGCCTGCAAACCTTTGGAATTTGATGGAACCGAAGGACCGATCGGATTGAAACGGTGGACCGAGAAGGTCGAATCGGTGTTTGCCATAAGTAAGTGTACTGAAGAGGACAAAGTGAAGTACGCTACGCATACCTTCACAGGTTCTGCATTAACATGGTGGAATACCTATCTAGAGCAAGTGGGACAAGACGATGCGTACGCACTACCGTGGTCAGCATTCAAGCACTTGATGAACGAGAAGTACCGTCCCAGAACCGAGGTCAATAAGCTCAAGACAGAACTTATAGGGTTACAAACCCAAGGATTTGATATTACCACGTACGAAAGACGATTCACAGAATTGTGCCTATTGTGTCCGGGAGCATTCGAAGATGAGGAAGAGAAGATCGACGCATTTGTGAAAGGATTACCGGAAAGAATCCAAGAAGATATAAGTTCACACGAGCCTGCCTCCATACAACAGGCATGTAGAATGGCTCACAAACTAGTGAACCAGATTGAAGAAAGAATTAAAGAACAGACTGCTGAAGAGGCCAATGTGAAGCAAGTCAAAAGAAAGTGGGAGGAAAACGGTGATAAGAATCACCAATACAACAACAACAGCAATTACAACAATAATCGCAACAATTATCCCAACAATCGCAACATCAATCGCAACTACAACAAACGGCCCAACAACAACAACAACAACAACAACAACAACAACAACAACAACAACAACAACAGCAACTACAACAATCATCCCAACAATAATAATAACCGCAACAACAATCAGAAGCAGCTATGCCAAAGGTGTGAAAAGTATCACTCGGGGTTCTGCACCAAATTTTGCAACAAGTGTAAAAGAAATGGTCATAGCGCGGTGAAGTGTGAGGTCTACGGACCAGGGGCTAATAGAACGAAAGGAACAAATGGTGTCGGAACGAGTAATGGCGGAGCAAGTAGTGTCGGAGCAAGTTATGCCAATGTAGTTTGTTATAAATGTGGAAAATCGGGCCACATTATTAGAAATTGCCCGAACCAGGAGAACACGAATGGACAAGGCCGCGGAAGAGTTTTCAATATTAATGCGGCAGAGGCACAGGAAGACCCGGAGCTTGTTACGGGTACGTTTCTTATTGACAATAAATCTGCTTACGTTTTATTTGATTCGGGTGCGGATAGAAGCTATATGAGTAGAGATTTTTGTGCTAAATTAAGTTGTCCATTGACGCCTTTGGATAGTAAATTTTTACTCGAATTAGCAAATGGTAAATTAATTTCAGCAGATAATATATGTCGGAATCGAGAAATTAAACTGGTTAGCGAAACATTTAAGATTCATTTGATACCAGTAGAGTTAGGGAGTTTTGATGTGATAATCGGTATGGACTGGTTGAAAGAAGTGAAAGCAGAGATCGTTTGTTACAAAAATGCAATTCGCATTATACGAGAAAAAGGAAAACCCTTAATGGTGTACGGAGAAAAGGGCAACACGAAGCTATATCTTATTAGTAATTTGAAGGCACAAAAACTAATAAGAAAAGGTTGCTATGCTGTTCTAGCACACGTCGAGAAAGTATAAACAGAAGAAAAGAGCATCAATGATGTTCCCATTGCAAAAGAATTTCCCGATGTATTTCCGAAAGAATTACCGGGATTACCCCCACATCGATCCGTTGAATTTCAAATAGATCTTGTACCAGGAGCTGCACCAATAGCTCGTGCTCCTTACAGACTCGCACCTAGCGAGATGAAAGAACTACAAAGCCAATTACAAGAACTTTTAGAGCGTGGTTTCATTCGACAAAGCACATCACCGTGGGGAGCTCCTGTTTTGTTTGTCAAGAAGAAAGATGGTACATTCAAGTTGTGTATCGACTACCGAGAGTTGAACAAACTTACCATCAAGAACCGCTACCCACTACCGAGAATCGACGACTTATTTGATCAACTACAAGGCTCGTCTGTTTATTCAAAGATTGACTTACGTTTCGGGTATCATCAAATGCGGGTGAAAGAAGATGATATTCCAAAGACTGCTTTCAGAACACGTTACGGTCATTACGAGTTTATGGTCATGCCGTTTGGTTTAACTAATGCACCAGCTGTGTTCATGGACCTTATGAACCGAGTGTGTGGACCATACCTTGACAAGTTTGTCATTGTTTTCATTGATGACATACTTATTTACTCAAAGAATGACCAAGAACACGGTGAACAGTTGAGAAAGGTGTTAGAAGTATTGAGGAAGGAAGAATTGTACGCTAAGTTTTCAAAGTGTGCATTTTGGTTGGAAGAAGTTCAATTCCTCGGTCACATAGTGAACAAAGAAGGTATTAAGGTGGATCCGGCAAAGATAGAAACTGTTGAAAAGTGGGAAACCCTGAAAACTCCGAAACACATACGCCAGTTTTTAGGACTAGCTTGTTACTACAGAAGGTTCATCCAAGACTTTTCCAGAATAGCAAAACCCTTGACTGCATTAACGCATAAAGGGAAGAAATTTGAATGGAATGATGAACAAGAGAAAGCGTTTCAGTTATTGAAGAAAAAGCTAACTACGGCACCTATATTGTCATTGCCTGAAGGGAATGATGATTTTGTGATTTATTGTGACGCATCAAAGCAAGGTCTCGGTTGTGTATTAATGCAACGAACGAAGGTGATTGCTTATGCGTCTAGACAATTGAAGATTCACGAACAAAATTATACGACGCATGAATTGGAATTAGGCGCGGTTGTTTTTGCATTAAAGACTTGGAGGCACTACTTATATGGGGTCAAAAGTATTATATATAGCGACCACAAAAGTCTTCAACACATATTTAATCAGAAACAACTGAATATGAGGCAGCGTATGTGGATTGAATTATTGAATGATTACGACTTTGAGATTTGTTACCACTAGGGGAAGGCAAATGTGGTAGCCGATGCCTTGAGCAGGAAGGACAGAGAACCCATTCGAGTAAAATCTATGAATATAATGATTCATAATAACCTTACTACTCAAATAAAGGAGGTGCAACAAGGAGTTTTAAAAGAGGGAAATTTAAAGAATGAAATACCCAAAGGATCGGAGAAGCATCTTAATATTCGGGAAGACGAAACCCGGTATAGGGCTGAAAGAATTTGGGTACCAAAATTTGGAGATATGAGAGAAATGGTACTTAGAGAAGCTCATAAAACCAGATACTCAATACATCCTGGAACGGGGAAGATGTACAAGGATCTTAAGAAACATTTTTGGTGGCCAGGTATGAAAGCCGATATTGGTAAATATGTAGGAGAATGTTTGACGTGTTCTAAGGTCAAAGCTGAACATCAGAAACCATCAGGTCTACTACAACAACCTGAAATCCCGGAATGGAAATGGGAAAACATTACCATGGATTTCATTACTAGATTGCCAAGGACTGCAAGTGGTTATGATACTATTTGGGTAATAGTTGATCGTCTCACCAAGTCAGCACACTTCCTGCCAATAAGAGAAGATGACAAGATGGAGAAGTTAGCACGACTGTATTTGAAGGAAGTCGTCTCCAGACATGGAATACCAATCTCTATTATCTCTGATAGGGATGGCAGATTTATTTCAAGATTATGGCAGACATTACAGCAAGCATTGGGAACTCGTATAGACATGAGTACTGCCTATCATCCACAAACTGATGGGCAGAGTGAAAGGATGATACAAACGCTTGAAGACATGCTACGAGCTTGTGTTATTGATTTCGGAAACAGTTGGGATCGACATCTACCGTTAGCAGAATTTTCCTACAACAACAGCTACCATTCAAGCATTGAGATGGAGCCGTTTGAAGCACTTTATGGTAGAAAGTGCAGGTCTCCGATTTGTTGGAGTGAAGTAGGGGATAGATAGATTACGGGTCCGGAGATAATATAAGAAACTACCGAGAAAATCATCCAAATTCAACAAAGATTGAAAACCGCACAGAGTCGACAAAAGAGCTACGCGGACAGTAAAAGAAAAGATATAGAGTTTGAAATTGGAGAATTGGTCATGCTTAAGGTTTCACCTTGGAAAGGCGTTGTTCGATTTGGTAAACGGGGGAAACTAAATCCAAGGTACATTGGACCATTCAAGATTATAGATCGTGTCGGACCAGTAGCTTACCAACTGGAGCTACCTCAACAACTCGTGGCTGTACATAACACTTTCCACGTCTCGAATTTGAAGAAATTTTTTGCTAAAGAAGATCTCACTATTCCGTTGGACGAAATCCAAATCAATGAAAAACTTCAATTCATTGAAGAACCCGTCGAAATAATGGATCGTGAGGTTAAGAGACTTAAACAAAACAAGATACCGATTGTTAAGGTTCGATGGAATGCTCATAGAGGACCCGAGTTCACCTGGGAGCGTGAAGATCAGATGAAAAAGAAATACCCGCATTTATTTCCAGAAGATACGTCAACACCTCCAACTGCTTAAAATTTCGGGACGAAATTTATTTAACGGGTAGGTACTGTAGTGACCCGAACTTTTCCATGTTTATATATATATTAAATGAAATTGTTATTTACATGATTAAGTGTTTCCAACATGTTAAGCAATCAAACTTGTTAAGACTTGATTAATTGAAATATGTTTCATATACAATTGACCACCCAAGTTGACCGGTGATTCACGAACGTTAAAACTTGTAAAAACTATATGATGACATATATATGGATATATATATAGTTAACATGATACTATGATAAGTAAACATATCATTAAGTATATTAACAATGAACTACATATGTAAAAACAAGACTACTAACTTAATGATTTTTAAACGAGACATATATGTAACGATTATCGTTGTAAAGACATTTAATGTATATATATCATATTAAGAGATATTCATACATGATAATATCATGATAATATAATAATTTAAAATCTCATTTAATATTATAAACATTGGGTTAACAACATTTAACAAGATCGTTAACCTAAAGGTTTCAAAACAACACTTACATGTAACGACTAACGATGACTTAACGACTCAGTTAAAATGTATATACATGTAGTGCTTTAATATGTATTTATACACTTTTGAAAGACTTTAATACACTTATCAAAATACTTCTACTTAACAAAAATGCTTACAATTACATCCTCGTTCAGTTTCATCAACAATTCTACTCGTATGCACCCGTATTCGTACTCGTACAATACACAGCTTTTAGATGTATGTACTATTAGTATATACACTCCAATGATCAGCTCTTAGCAGCCCATGTGAGTCACCTAACACATGTGGGAACCATCATTTGGAAACTAGCATGAAATATCTCATAAAATTACAAAAATATGAGTAATCATTCATGACTTATTTACATGAAAACAAAATTACATATCCTTTATATCTAATCCATACACCAACGACCAAAAACACCTACAAACACTTTCATTCTTCAATTTTCTTCATCTAATTGATCTCTCTCAAGTTCTATCTTCAAGTTCTAAGTGTTCTTCATATATTCTACAAGTTCTAGTTACATAAAATCAAGAATACTTTCAAGTTTGCTAGCTCACTTCCAATCTTGTAGGGTGATCATCCAACCTCAAGAAATCTTTGTTTCTTACAGTAGGTTATCATTCTAATACAAGGTAATAATCATATTCAAACTTTAGTTCAATTTCTATAACTATAACAATCTTATTTCAAGTGATGATCTTACTTGAACTTGTTTTCGTGTCATGATTCTGCTTCAAGAACTTCGAGCCATCCAAGGATCCGTTGAAGCTAGATCCATTTTTCTCTTTTTCAGTAGGTTTATCCAAGAAACTTAAGGTAGTAATGATGTTCATAACATCATTCGATTCATATATATAAAGCTATCTTATTCGAAGGTTTAAACTTGTAATCACTAGAACATAGTTTAGTTAATTCTAAACTTGTTCGCAAACAAAAGTTAATCCTTCTAACTTGACTTTTAAAATCAACTAAACACGTGTTCTATATCTATATGATATGCTAACTTAATGATTTAAAACCTGGAAACACGAAAAACACTGTAAAACCGGATTTACGCCGTCGTAGTAACACCGCGGGCTGTTTTGGGTTAGTTAATTAAAAACTATGATAAACTTTGATTTAAAAGTTGTTATTCTGAGAAAATGATTTTCATTATGAACATGAAACTATATCCAAAAATTATGGTTAAACTCAAAGTGAAAGTATGTTTTCTAAAATGGTCATCTAGACGTCGTTCTTTCGACTGAAATGACTACCTTTACAAAAACGACTTGTAACTTATTTTTTCGACTATAAACCTATACTTTTTTTGTTTAGATTCATAAAATAGAGTTCAATATGAAACCATAGCAATTTTATTCACTCAAAACGGATTTAAAATGAAGAAGTTATGGGTAAAACAAGATTGGATAATTTTTCTCATTTTAGCTACGTGAAAATTGGTAACAAATCTATTCCAACCATAACTTAATCAACTTGTATTGTATATTATGTAATCTTAAGATACCATATACACGTATACAATATTTCGACCTATCATGTCGACACATCTATATATATTTCGGAACAACCATTGACACTCTATATGTGAATGTTGGAGTTAGCTATACAGGGTTGAGGTTGATTCCAAAATATATATAGTTTGAGTTGTGATCAATACTGAGATACGTATACACTGGGTCGTGGATTGATTCAAGATAATATTTATCGATTTATTTCTGTACATCTAACTGTGGATAACTAGTTGTAGGTTACTAACGAGGACAGCTGACTTAATAAACTTAAAACATCAAAATATATTAAAAGTGTTGTAAATATATTTTGAACATACTTTGATATATATGTATATATTGTTATAGGTTCGTGAATCAACCAGTGGCCAAGTCTTACTTCCCGACAAAGTAAAAATCTGTGAAAGTGAGTTATAGTCCCACTTTTAAAATCTAATATTTTTGGGATAAGAATACATGCAGGTTTTATAAATGATTTACAAAATAGACACAAGTACGTGAAACTACATTCTATGGTTGAATTATCGAAATCGAATATGCCCCTTTTTATTAAGTCTGGTAATCTAAGAATTAGGGAACAGACACCCTAATTGACGCGAATCCTAAAGATAGATCTATTGGGCCTAACAAACCCCATCCAAAGTATCGGATGCTTTAGTACTTCGAAATTTATATCATATCCGAAGGGTGTCCCGGAATGATGGGGATATTCTTATATATGCATCTTGTTAATGTCGGTTACCAGGTGTTCACCATATGAATGATTTTTATCTCTATGTATGGGATGTGTATTGAAATATGAAATCTTGTGGTCTATTATTATGATTTGATATATATAGGTTAAACCTATAACTCACCAACATTTTTGTTGACGTTTTAAGCATGTTTATTCTCAGGTGATTATTAAGAGCTTCCGCTGTCGCATACTTAAATAAGGACGAGATTTGGAGTCCATGCTTGTATGATATTGTGTAAAAACTGCATTCAAGAAACTTATTTTGTTGTAACATATTTGTATTGTAAACCATTATGTAATGGTCGTGTGTAAACAGGATATTTTAGATTATCATTATTTGATAATCTACGTAAAGCTTTTTAAAACCTTTATCTATGAAATAAAGGTTATGGTTTGTTTTAAAAATGAATGCAGTCTTTGAAAAATGTCTCATATAGAGGTCAAAACCTCGCAACGAAATCAATTAATATGGAACGTTTTTAATCAATAAGAACGGGACATTTCAGGCCATACCCGTTTCCTAATTCTTAGGTTACCAAGCTATAATAATCAAGGGGAAATATTCACATCAATTAGTGGCAATTATAACGTCCAACTAATTCAATAATAATCAACAGAACTTCTGTCTGTATAATAATTCATTCGAGGAATGTTTTGCTTGTGTCTATCTCGTCAAACATTTATAAAAGCATCTCATGTATTCTCAGTCAAAAAATATAGATTTCAAAGGCATTTAATAAAACAGTTGTAAAAATAGCGCATGTATTCTCAGTCCCAAAAATATAAAGAGTAAAAGGGAATCAAATGAACTCACAATACTGTATTTTGTAGTAAAAATATATATGACGGCATTGAACAAGTGTAGGGTTTGCCTCGGATTCACGAATCTATTTTAAGTGTATATATATATATTGTAACACCCTAGGCAAATCCCACATCGCCCACATACATGAGTGATCATGGGATTATAAGGTAATACCCACGCTTAAATGACACAACGCGTTTTGGGATCACAGGCTGAGTAAAAGTGCGAGTACGTTATTGTTAAGCGTGCTCGGGCGAGAGCACTACCAGGATGGGTGACCTCCTGGGAAAGTGCTTATCGTGTGTGGTCGCCAAGAAAAAGCCGTGCGCCTGCGGGCAAAGCGGACAATATTGTGGTCATGTTAAGCTGGGGTGTTACAGAATGGTATCAGAGCCACTCATGTGCCGTTGGGGGTGGTGGGGCAAACCTCATCGAGGACGATGAGTCCCTGAGGGGGGGTGAATGTAACACCCTAGGCAAATCCCACATCGCCCACATACATGAGTGATCATGGGATTATAAGGTAATACCCACGCTTAAATGACACAACGCGTTTTGGGATCACAGGCTGAGTAAAAGTGCGAGTACGTTATGGTTAAGCGTGCTCGGGCGAGAGCACTACCAGGATGGGTGACCTCCTGGGAAAGTGCTTATCGTGTGTGGTCGCCAAGAAAAAGCCGTGCGCCTGCGGGCAAAGCGGACAATATTGTGGTCATGTTAAGCTGGGGTGTTACATATATATATATATATATATATATATATATATATATATATATATATATATATATATATATATATATATATATATATATATATATATATATATATATATATATATATATATATATATATATATTGGTCAATATCTGTCTAACAATTTAGGTCAAGTCATAGTGTATCACAATCCTAATGCTCGAGATTATCATGTAAAAGTCAACAAAAGTCTATATATATATATATATATATATATATTGGTCAATATCTGTCTAACAATTTAGGTCAAGTCATAGTGTATCACAATCCTAATGCTCGAGATTATCATGCAAAAGTCAACAAAAGTCAATTTGACCCAAAATGACTTCCAAAATCTATACATGTTTATTATATACATAAATATAGTCGTTATCTATATTTAAATATATTTATCAAATTTTTAATAGAGTAAATAATACAAGTCATTTATTAATAAATAAAAATTTATATTAAAATTTATATATGATAAAAATATACTTTTATATATCTCAAGTAATAAAATTTATAAAGTTCGCTTAATATCATAAAAATATTGTGGTATGTATTATTAATATAATTATATTACGTGTGGTAAAAATATCTTTGTATCACATTTTTATTTGGTAAAATAATATTGATAATAATAATAATAATAAAAAATAAAAGTTGTATTATTTTGTAATAATAATAATTATTATTATTCTTCTAATAATAACAATATTTATATTTACTAATGATGATATTAATTATGATGAAATGATAATTCTAATCATGATAATTTTAATAATAACGATACTTTTTATTATTAACTATAATAATAATAATATTTTATAAAAATACTAATTCTATTCAAAATGATAATTTTTAATAATAATAACACTAAAATGATAATAATAATGATATTTTATAATAAAAATGATATTTCTATTAAAATGATAATTTTAATAAAAATGATAGTTTTATATTCATGATACTTTTCTTAATAATAATAATAATGATAAAAATAATGAAAACGATATTTTTATCTGAATCAATATCTTACAATACTTTAATTTCATCATGATACTTATACTCATTATTTCCTAATTAATTTGTCTAATAGCTTTTAGTCCTCTTTTATATCACTTTCATAATTCTAATATCATCATTAGTAAATATAATACACGTTGTAAGTTATTTAAATATCTAATTCTAATAGTTAATATTATAACTTATTGTATATATTCAAATTAAATTATTCAAACAAAAACATTTTAATAATCAATTCCTATTGTATCGAAAAACATTTTCGCATGATTGAAAATATATCAATCGAATATTATGAAATTCATTTCACCACTAACGTTTGTCTAGCTTTCGTTATTTGACACATTTCTTACTTGTAAATCACTTTACCAATTATTCCGCATACCGTTAAAAATGAAAGGTTTCCTAAATCAAAGTGGACCTCTCAACAGAGACCCGTAATTATATTTCAATGTATCTGATAATTCAATCATTTGATATTATATTTTAATTCCGTCAATAAATATATCGAACATATACGTTCATGTAAAGTATTATACATTTAACACTTTGATAACGTTTTCAATTAATATAACTGTATATATATACATATATATATTATATATACATAACCATATACACATAAATGTTCATGAATCGTCGAGCACGGTCAAAGGGTAATTGATTACATGAACGTAATTCCAAAATTTTTGATATTCAACTTTACAAACTTTGCTTATCGTGTCGGAATAATATAAAGATAAAGTTTAAATTTGGTTGAAAATTTCTGGGTTGTCACATAATTCCTCTTTATCTTTGGTCTGAATGTATATTAAATGCTACTTACTTGATTAACAGGCTACCCTCTGCTGTTCTGAATGGAAGTTACCCCTATGAGTTGGTGTATGGTCACAGTCCAAATCTCTCCCACCTAAAATCATTTGGATGTCTTTGTTTTTCAACTGTTTTTAAATGTTAGTGATAAATTTTCTTCAAGGTCTCAAAAATGTGTTTTTGTGGGTTACTCTAGTGTTCAAAAAGGGTATAAACTTTTTTCATTGGAAACAAAAAGTTTTTTAATTTCCAGAGATGTAAAATTTTATGAACACATTTTTCCTTTCAAAATTGATTCTGTTTACAAAACTGTGTTTACTGAAGGTGAATTAAATCACATAAACTTTTTTGATTCACCTTACTTTGATGAAAATGAATTAGTGTCAAAAAAGGCTAAAAATGATTTAAATCCCAATGATGAAGGGAGAGACAGTCTTATGGATGATAGCAACCACACTTCAATAAATAAATCAATTGATTTAAATGTTAATGATGTACCTGCAACTTCCAATGATGAGAGTGATTACACTGTCCCTGAGGGTACTAATAGTGAAACTGAACAAAATACTGATGAAAATGTTTTGAAAATATAATGATCCAGTTATAACAGAACCTGTTTTAAGAAGAACAAGTAGAAAAAGTAATTTACCATCTAAGTTGAAGAATTTTGTTCTTGATGGTAAAGTTAAATATGGTTTGAACAATTTTGTAAATTTTTCAAAACTTGGTTCTGAAAACTTCTGTTTTATTTCTAACCTGTCAAAAGACTGTGAACCTAACACCTACAAAGAGGCTGCTCTCAATCAGAACTGGGTAAATGCCATGAATGAAGAAATTGAAGCATTAAATAGAAATGGAACATGGTATTTGACTGATTTACCAGTAGGAAGAAAGCCAATAGGTTGTAAGTGGGTTTTTAGAATAAAACATAAGTCAACTGGTGAAATTAAGAGATATAAGGCAAGGTTAGTTGCTAAGGGTTTTAACCAAAGAGAAGGTCTAGACTTTGATGAAACTTTTAGTCCTGTTGTAAAAATGGTCACTGTCAGAACACTAATCACTGTTGCAATTAGTAAAAACTGGCCATTGTTTCAATTAGATGTTAATAATGCTTTTTTGTATGGTGACCTATATGAAGATGTTTATATGACCTTACCTGAAGGATTTTTTAATAAAGATGACAAAAGAGTGTGTAAATTGGTTAAGTCCTTGTATGGCTTGAAACAAGCACCAAGAAAATGGAATGAAAAATTTTGTGATGCTCTTTATGAATATGGTTTTGTTAAAAGTGTTAATGACTACTCTTTGTTTGTGAAATTTACTAGTAATGCATGCATTTACCTGTTAGTATATGTTGATGACATTGTTATTACTGGAAGTAGTTTGAAAGATATTCAAGATTGCAAAACTTATTTGAGCATAAAATTTAAAATAAAAGACTTAGGAAATTTGGAATATTTCTTGGGAATTGAATTAGTTGATAATGATTGTGGTGTTTGTTTGTCACAAAGAAAATACATTTTAGAGGTCATATCTGAATTTGGTATGTTAACTAATAAACCTGCTGCAACACCAATGAAAAGTGGTATTGTTTTTACTAATTCACATGAACATAGTAGGTCTGATTACTTGCTTGACAATATAAGTGAATATCAAAAGTTAGCAGGGAAGTTAATATACATAACTTTAACTAGACCTGATATTGCATACACTGTACATTGTCTGAGTCAACACATGCATTCTCCTTTGGCATCACATCTTAAAGCTGCTATGAGAGTTTTGAGATATTTAAGAGGAACTCCTGGTAAAGGTATCTTCTTGAGCAAGTATGATAGGTATGATCTTTCTGCCTTTGTTGATTCAGATTATGGAAAATGCAGTTTTTCAAGAAAATCTGTAACAGGGTTTTGTGTATTTCTTGGAAAATCTTTAATTTCTTGGAAGTCAAAGAAACAGTCAACAGTTTCAAGATCTTCAACTGAAGCTGAGTATAGAGCCTTAGCTTCAGTAACTTGTGAAATAATCTGGATTCTAAAAATTTTAAAAGATTTGAATGTAAAAACAAACTTACCAGTTAAAATTTTATGCGATAACAAATCTTCACTACAAATAGCAAAAAAACCCTGTTTTTCATGAGAGAACAAAGCATTTTGAGATTGATTTACATTTTGTACGAGAAAAAATTGAAAAAGGTGTTATTCATACTATACAGATTGATACTTCTGAAAACATTTATGATATTCTTACAAAAAGTTTGACTTGTGAACAACATAAAGTGTTTTGTGAAAAATTAACATTGGTTGATAGCTACCATGTTTAGATTGTGGGGGAGTATTAAATTACACAAATAATTCACTTAATCTAACATGGTGAACCTAAATGCATTGTTCTTACTTCTGGGTTAAGATTATTTATTGCAGATTGTTGTGATGTCCTTTGTTGGCTGAGTTACATGGAACTGAAGGACCAAAGCTGAATTATTGATTCAATAAGGGTTGATGTGCAGTTCTGATAGTTAAAGATAAGAAGCCCAATGGACTAAGTTATTATTTAAATTATTGCACTCTCAATTGTGACAGAAGCTCAAGTGTGAAGAAAAGAGCCCAACTATGTTGGCATTATAAAAGAGAGTATTGAGTTAATTTATAAAATTATTCCATTCTGTATCAATTTCTTTTTCTCTCTGGCAGTTGGTTTCTCTCTCGTTTGTTCATCACATTAGGGTTTAGATTAATCTTCATCTTGAAGTTAATCTTTGTAGTTTTGTTCACTTATTGTGAACTGTTGTGTAACAGAGAGTTCTTTCTTTACTGTGTAATCTATCTGAGGATTGTTTATTTTGATTGATGATTAATTTTTGGTTTAACTTCTGTGATTGAAGTTATCAATTATTGTTTTCTTTAATTATATATATTATATATATACATATACATTATACATCATACATCAATGTCAAATGCTAAAAGTATATTAAGTGAAATAGTAACATTAATAATATTACATTTGAGCAAATATGGTTACTATTTCTCAATAGTAACCTTTTTGTATTTTTTTTTCCATCCCAAACTATTTTCGTCTTTGTTTCAACAACATCTAACCGCCATACTTCCGGCAACGCAATTTTTAGAACCTACTCACATAGCTTTTAGATCTAAAAAAACCTCATAAACTCACCCCAAACTTTAAATGCAAATACTTTCATTTTCCTAGCGAAATAAAAAGACACCACCTACACAAATTAACTCGCAGCATATTTATAACGTACAATTTTACCAGCAATCGGTCTGAAGCGCACTGCCTATATATATATATATATATATATATATATATATATATATATATATATATATATATATATATATATCCCGCAATTTTTTTTGAGTTTTTCCATGTAGTATAGATGTGTTCTTCAGTGGGAACAAAAGATATCAGCGACGGAAAAAGGAAAGAAAGAAGAAAAGTCCGGACGTTCGGAGGATACTAGAAACCGAAACGACGCCGAGAAAAAATCATGTTTTAGGCGAGACACATGAGAGAAGGCAGATTTAACAAAAATGTAGAGACTCATAGAACAAATATTCGGAAGATATTGTAAATGGTTACCTGAGAAGAAGACCGGAGACCAGAGAATCAAATGGAAAAGGCAAAATGAGATGGGTAGATTTTCAAGTAACAGAGGAATAGAGAAGGGAGCACGTGATGACTTTTTTTAATACTAGCTACATAAATATAGTAATTATTTATAACAATTAATTTGATACATCTAAAAATAAATATTATACAACATAATTTGGACTGCTCAAGATAATTAATTGTTACAACTCATATAGTAATATATGACGATATGTTTCTTTGCAATTGTATAAGATATTTACTATGTTAAAATGAATTATTGTCTTATAGGTTACATTAACTGTTTTGCTTTAATATATTCCTATTAGAATATATAATTGAATGCTAAAAAAAGTTTTACGTAAACTAGAGGTGGCCACCACAACGCGCGGCTGAGCGCTTGTTATCTTAAAATGGACCGAATGCATTTGGACCCCTTATTAGTTCTTTCCTTATGATTTAAGAGCCAAATTTGAAAATCCGGTATGCAGGTATCAACTACTACTACGACACAAATGGCGGTCTCTGCTAAAACCCACACACTTTCTTCACCCTTTTCAAACACTCTTCACCATAATAATCACATCTCCAAATCCCTAAATTTCTCAATTCCATCATCACATAACAATACACACAAACACAACCATTTTCCCCTTACAAAAAACCACAAAATAAACGTAATAAACTCCGATTCCATCAACATTAGCGACCCAAATCCCCTCATTATCAACCTCTGTCTTCAAGGTAACTTAAAACAAGCTTTGGTTTATCTAAATTTGATGAAGAAACATCGAATCGTGATCGATGAAGAAACGTACATTACTTTGGTCGATCTTTGTGAGCGAAAGCGAGCAGAGTCTGAAGGGTGTCAAGTTTATGAATTGATTCAAGAATCCAATACCCAATTGGGATTAAGAATTGGGAATTCATTGTTAAGTATGTTCGTTAGGTTGGGTAATTTAGTGAATGCATGGTATGTGTTCGGTAAAATGTCTGAAAGAAATGTGTTTTCTTGGAATGTTTTAATTAGTGGGTATTGTAAAGCTGGGTACTTTGATGAGGTTTTGAACTTGTATCATCGAATGTTGTGGGCCGGGGTTCAGCCCGATGTTTATACTTTTGCTAGTGTTTTGAAAACTTGTGGTGGTGTACCGGATTTAGTTAGGGGCCGAGAGGTTCATGTTCATGTATTGAGATTCGGGTTTGGATTGGATATCGATGTGAATAATTCCTTAGTTAGTATGCATATGAAATGTGGAGATCTATATAATGCACGGTTAGTGTTTGATAAAATGTCTGTGAAGGATACGATATCGTGGAATGCGATGATTTCGGGGTACTTTGAAAATGACGAATTTCTAGAAGGCCTATATTTGTTTCGTGAAATGATTAATTGTTCTATAAATCCGGATTTAATGACTATAACTAGTGTAATCTCTGCTTGTGAGGTTATTAGTGACGAGAGATTAGGAAAAGCAGTTCATGGTTATGCTACAAAAAGAGAGTTTAGAAACGATGTTTCTATAGATAACTCGTTAATACAGCTTTACGCGAGTGTTGGAGCTTGGGAAGAAGCTGAAAAAGCTTTTAAAAGAATTCGATTAAAAGACGTTGTATCTTGGACATCGATAATTTCAGGTTATGAGAAAAATGGGCTACCCGAAAAGGCTATAAAAGTCTACAAGAATATGAGAATAGAAGGTGTAACACCTGATGAGATCACCATTGCTAGTGCTGTATCTGCGTGTGCTTCGTTACGACTTTTAGATTTAGGTATCGAGCTACACGAGTTTGCTAAAACGAATGGGCTGATATCGTATGTCATAGTAGCCAACGCGTTAATTGATTTGTATTCCAAATGTAAGCTTATTGATAAAGCTTTAGAGGTGTTTCAAAAGATTCATAACAAGAATGTTATATCTTGGACTTCTATTATCCTTGGTTTCAAGGACAATAATCGGAACCTAGAGGCGGTTACTTTTTTTAGAAATATGATACTCAGTTTAAACCCGAATTCGGTTACACTAACTGCCATAATTTCGACATGTGCTAAATTAGGAGCTTTGATGTTTGGAAAAGAGATACACGCGTACACGTTAAGACGTGGACTCTTGTTTGATGGATTTGTAAAGAATGCACTTCTTGACATGTATGTAAAGTGTGACAGTATGAATAATGCATGTAACTTGTTCGATTATTCAGTTGAAAAAGATGTTTCCTCTTGGAATATAATGTTAACGGGCTACTCCCAAAGAGGAAATGGGCTAGACGCGATTGATTTGTTTAACAAAATGGTGAAATCGGATGTTAAACCCGACCCAGTTACGTTTATCTCGTTATTATGTGCCTGCAGTAGATCAGGAATGGTGGAAAACGGATTAGCATATTTTAGTATCATGGAAGAACGTTATAAGATAATCCCGAACGTTAAACATTGCGCTTGTGTGATTGATTTACTAGGTCGTGCAGGTAACCTCAAACAAGCGTATTCGTTTATTATGAATATGCCTATTGAACCTGATGAAGCGATATGGGGAGCGTTGTTAAATGCATGTAGAATACATAGAAATGTTGAGTTGGGTGAAATTGCAGCCCGTAAATTAATCGGGTTAATTGAACCCGAAGGGGTCGGGTATTATAAACTATTGTGCAATTTTTATGCTGATATAGGTAAATGGGATGAAGTTTCAAAGATTAAAACTTTAATGAGAGAAAAAGGTGTTACCGTCGATCCGGGTTGCTGTTGGGTTGAAGTTAACGGAAGTGTTCATGCGTTTTTAACCGGCGATAAAAGCCATCCGCAATTGAATGAAATAAACGCGGTTTTGGATGGTTTTTATGATAAGATGGAGTTTGATGAGTTTAATGGTGATTCGGTTGATGTTTCGAAGGCGGATATTTTGTGTGGGCATAGTGAAAAATTGGCGGTTGGATTTGGTCTGATAAATACTGTTCCTGGTATGCCTATACGAGTAACGAAGAATTTATACATGTGTGAAAATTGTCATAATTTGGTGAAGTTAATATCGAAAGTTGTAAGGAGGGAGATTTCGGTTAGGGATACTGAATGTTTTCATCTTTTTAAGAATGGTTTATGTTCTTGTGGAGATGAAGGTTATAAGCTAACAAATTCGTTATGAAAGAAACAATTTTGTGATGTAAACATAAGAGATCCATTGATGTACATAGTTTATAGTTATGGTATAATTCTATACTTGTAATTATTCAACAGGGCTATATTCAAACAACATGCTATTTACATTTCTGTTGTACACACATGAAGTTGTTAGCGCAAGAGGATGCAAAATGGGCGGGTTGGGTAGGTGTTCAAAGCGGGTGGGTTAAAGGTTTAAACATGTCACATTTTAGTACTGGGCGAAATGGGCCTGGTCAGGTTGACCCACAAGTGCTATTAATGTCTACTATTTTAAATATTCACTACACTAAACACTGATACAAGAAAAAATGTATATAAAACAATATAGGAGGCTGTATGCCTTAAACTCAGACTATGGGCACCTGCACCTTGTTCGACTCGTTCGGCGCATTTCATTTGTCTCACACTTTCACTTTTAGCTAACACGTTTATTCGACCCATATGACATATTTTAGGTAAATTATAATCCAAGTTGACCCATTTATTGTTGATGGGTTGAAATGTCTACCTCTAGATGGTGGTTTCACACATCCATTAGTATAACGTTTGCTCGTTGCTGCCTTGCTGGTGCACGTGTTTATTAATTACTAATTAAAGTAGTTCTATTTTTTTGTATATTTCGTTTGCCATATTATTTGTTTATCCTGATAATAATATACAAGACCCCGATTATATTTTTGTTGTTTTCATTGTCATGCATTGTTGCCCGCTTCTGCTTATTCCTCTAATGATAAGTTTCCGGTATGTTATGAGCTGCTATAATCAATTTTCTAGTGCAGTTTCTAGCAAATTTTGCAGCTACACGATTGGATTAGGGACCCATCAAAGATGGTGTTGATACCATGGTATACTAAAGAAACAAAAAAGTTGATTGTTAATGTTGTTTTTTTGTTATTTTGTGTGTGTGTTTTACATGTGCAATTTGATCATATTTTTGAGTTGCAGGTAAGAGTGGAGCTTTAATGGAATTTGCCTCCATATATGACACCACTATGCAGGTAACCCTATCAGTATACTCCTAATGACTTAATTTTTGATTCATTTTTGTTTCTTATTGTTTTCATTATACATGTCAGAATGGTTTGGTAACATGTTGATTTGGTAGATATTTAGGGTCGGCCCAAACATGTTGGATTGGATTGGGTTGCGTTGATCCACATTCATCTGCCACCCTTTTTTTTCTAATAGTTATATAGGGATTTGGTTTTTAGAGAAACAATATAGGAGGTTGCAACCATGTAGTATATACATTTGGGCCCATTTTAAAGCCGTTTGCAGTATATAACAAACCAAAACTAGATTGTAAGTTTTTTTTAATTAAGATTCTTTTCTTACTCTGTGTCGGAAACGATCGCGGGATAATCCGGTTAGGCCGTGTACATCTTAGTGAAAAATACTCCCCTTCTTCGAATAGTCTGAAAGGAAAAACCTTATCCGTTTATTATCTTTTTAACTAACACCATAGGCACCGTCTAGCCATGAGTGTCCGTCATGGCTAGATCGCCATAGTTGTGTGTGTATTTGTGGATCCGTATGAGTGTTATGATAAGTAGTGTTTATTTAGTTATGAGTTAGTAATAGTATGTAATGCATCGGCTACAAAGTTGAATTATGTTAGTTATAATACTGTTGTTTGTTTCTTGGTTTCCTTTGTTCAAGTGTTAACTACTAATCAAATGCATAGAATTCATATCTTTCTGAAATCTTTCCAGAAAAAAAAAAAGACTTTAAGTTTAAGCATAACCTTTCTACATATTATAAATATTAAATCTTTATGAAACCTACTGTAATTCTTGAAAATCAATATCAAAAGATTTTGCACAACATTATAAATCATAGTCAAACCATTCCATCTTTGACCAATTCTTCCATCCCTTTCTTCAACCTTTCGGACGCAAGACGACAATCTTTCTCCACCAGACCACCAAACGAGACTCTAACGTGACCCGGACCCCCACACGAGGTTCCTGGATCTAGAACCACACCATGCTTATTAGCAAGCCAACGCACCACTTCAAAGTCATCAACAAACTTATTCGGTAACTTGGCCCAAAAGAACATGGCTCCGTCTCCACCTTTCACCGCACCCTCACCCAATGGTGATAATGCATCCCCAATAAGTTCCCGGTTCTTGACTAGTTCTTTGACCTGATCCGTAACCCATTGTGGACCCACTTCCATTGAGTGAAGGGCTAGTCGTTGCAAGATTATTGAAGTGCAAATGGGTATGTTATCTTGGATTTTAAGAAGTTGTGCTAAACCCTCAACCTATGCTATCTGCAGTAACAAATATTTAGCAATGATTATGTGATTTTTGTAATATATATATTAAAACAATATGGATTTTGCTAACGACAGCTGCCCTTAGGGCTGTCGTTAACATGCATAAGAGGGTTGTACGATCAGTGACGCAGAACTTGAACCCGACCCGAGATGGGGCGAAACTAATGGATGAGGGGTACACACTAAAATAGCCTTATTTTTAGTTAAAAAAAAAGTTAGTATAAAATCTTTTTTCCACGAAATCGAGCCGGGTCGGATACCCCTTTTGTCCTATATATGTTCCGCCTCTGTGTACGATGGAATAACCGCCTCTATAAAGTCATCATGTAACCACCATGCATAACCTTTTTTTATGCATGTTAACGACAACTCTAAGGGGGGTGTTGTTAGCAAAATCATAAAAATTATACAGGAGTTACCGAGATAATGTGATTTTTGTTAACATATTTAACACACGAATTGAGAAATTGTTTATTAGAAGGTTCAAAGTTTTGGGCAAAGAGTGTTGAGGGTCAAGTCGACCCACGCAAGCGAACCCAATCTGGCCCATTACCCTGTCCTTCCTGACCCGCCTGTTTTCCCACTTCTACCCCACAAGAAGTAACAAATTAAGTTGAATCATAAACTTATATCACGTAAATAATAAGATGATACTTACATAACCAACTCGCCAACCCATCATCCCGTAAGCTTTAGAGAACGAAAAAATGTTGACAATGTGATTTCCCTCAATACAAGAGTGCTTCAAACCATCATACAGAAAGTACCTGTTTACTAGTTATAATTAAATATCAACAAAGTTTTATTCGGGTAACTCGACCCACTCATTTTGCTACTTATGATGAAAAAAGGTGATTATAGGTTTATGACTTTCAAATATATTCTTGAAGTTACTTACTCGTATGTGTTATCTACAAGAAGCCAACATCTAGCATTTTTGCAGATATCTGATATTCTCTAGCAAACCCAACAAAACGAGCGGTTTAATATTGTCAGAGATAGAATCAGTAGAACCATGACACTAGAGAATAATAATAATAATAATAATAATAATAAATATAATAATATAAAAATTACGAGAGAAAATGTACCTTTAGAAGGGCTTCTGGGATGCAAGTTCCAGAAGGGTTACCAGGGTTAACAATTGTAACAAGCTTTGGTGTTGGTTTCGTTTCCCGTAACGTTTTTTCTAGCCAATCTAAAGTTCATAAATTATAAAAGGTAGTACATTTCAATGATATACAAGGTTTCTTGGATCATAGATCATAGATAAATAGATATACAACATAACAAAAAGTTGAAACAAAGATACATAGATTAATTAATTAATGATTAATGATAAAGATAAAGATAAATTCACTTAAAATTGGGTGTAAGCAGCATTTTATGTAGTTTGATTTGGAGACACTTACATAGAGGTGACAATATTGACGCATTTACTTATAATAAAAGGTCAAATCAGATAACTATCTTTTCTACAACAGGTAAGACAAGTACATGTAGCTAGAAATGAAATGGGTCAAACGGGTCGAAGAAAACAAACAGGTTGAATGTCTTTCAAATTGTATCGTTAATGCCTACAGCCTGCTAATCACCTTACTCAGAAAATTTGATTATTCACTATTCTAGTTTAGATTTTTCAGTTATATTCATCAGACAAAACACGAAATAACTTTAACTTATCTAAACATCAAACAAAAAGTGAACATGGTCAAACTAACGACTCGTTTTGGCATGTATCAAAATCACCCATCTTGACCCGTTACTCCTACAACCCAAATTTCGATGTTCTTGTAGCTTACATGGCAAATATTTGTTCTACCATATTACCAAGATTATCGTACATCTTCAACTTTCTTCTAGAATAGTCATAGTAACTCAACACCTAATAAGGGCTGGAAAACAGGAAAAAAGAACACTTTAGTAAAGCTTCAACCTGCGTCCGGACGAAGTGTATCAGGATGACTGGGACCCACCAAAATGTTAGTGACATCTGCCATCTGGAATGCCATATAAGCGTTGAAATAGTATGGAGCAAACATAACTACCGAATCCCCAGCATCACACAGCGTAAGAACAATATTCACAAACGCCTGAAACAAAGAAATTTGTAAACAAATCACATTATTAAATAGATTTACATTAATTTAAGATCCCGTTCAAGGAAATTAACAACAGCTACCTGATTTGCACCTGAAGTAACCATCACTGAGGATTTGCATAACTTATTTTCTTCGCGCAACTGCAAATATAAACAAAGCAATAAGAATATATTGATAATTTGATATGAAGGTCAAATTATTATAAGACCTTTTTAGTCAAAGCTTCCGTAAGCTCGGGTAGACCTTCATGTGCGCCATAACGACTGATTGAAGGCTCCCAAACAAGCTCTTGCACCTTCTCTAAAGCCGGTTTGGGCGGTTGCCAGTACACAACACCCTATTTTTTAAAAAAATATATATATATATATTATATATATATATATATATAATATAATAATCAAATTAATGAAAAAACTAGTCAAACATGTCATTTCATACGAATTCAGCTGAGAAAACCACAAGCCTTGAAACCAAAATTTCCCATTTTAATAACAAGAGCTTCAATTCTAGTTTTACATTTTGGATTTTATGCTTCAAAACACTAATTCCTCAAAAAAATAGTCAATTCTTCAAAAATTCTTGAGATTTGTTCATCATTGTTTCAACAACACACAATCCAATCCAATTCCAATTGCAAGTTAATTTAATATTAATTTAATATTAAATATATTAATTTAATATCTTAGAATGTACTGTTTATATTTATTTTTATATATTACATTACATTATAAATAATAATAAATAAACAAGTGGAAAAAAGTGAAAAATGAGCAACCTGAGCTAGAGATATATGTCACGGACTTATCTCGATAAGCTCACGTGCGGCACTTAGTCTCTACTAAGTCAGCCTTACTCGGACCTTAAATGATTCAAGTAACCAAAAGAGAAAATATTATAGAACAAGTGGAATTGAAGAAAATACTTATATTGCTTGAGAATGCTTTACAAGAGAGAATGTTTGAGATTTGAGGTGTGGTGTGCCAAATGAGACCACCCCTATTTATACTACTTCTAACACAAAATGGATGGCTAAGATTAATCTAAATCAATGGTTAGGATCCAAGTACTAGAAACTTCAAGTATATACATGGAGATAGATATTTCCATGAACATTCCATACCATTCCATGGAAGAACTCATGGAAAAGTTCTAGGGAGCTTCCATGATCTTCTTGGGCCTTCCATGAAATTCTTGGGTTAAAACCCTTAATTGGGTCATAATCTTAGTGGGTTGGGCCACGAACTTATTGGGTTGTGACATTCTCCCCCACCTAAGCTCGCGACGTCCTCGTCGTGTGATCCTCGTGATACTTCTTGATTTTGTCTGTGAACTGCCACAATAAGTCTTCGGCTTCCCAGCTTGCCTCACTATCGGGCAAGTTACGCCACTTAACCAGGTATTCTCTATAGCTCGGCACACCTCGTCTCCGTACCGTTCGATGCAACAAGATATCTTCCACTTCACGATCGAACGAAGTCGCAACTGCCATTGGTGCTCGTTTGGAAACTCCTCGTTCTGGGTCTTCCTCGTCCCCATGATAAGGTTTTAGAAAACTTACGTGGAAGACTGGATGAATCTTTAACTTGGGCGGTAGTTGAACTCGATAAGATACGTTCCCAACACGTCCAATTACCGGGAATGGGCCTTCATATCTCCGGATCAATCCTTTGTGCACCTTCCTAAATGTTTTGAATTGTTGAGGTAAAAGCTTCACCATCACCTGGTCCCCAACTTTGAACTCAACATGTCGTCTTTTCTCATCCGCCCATTTCTTCATTTTCTTGGCCGCCTTATCTAGTGATGCTCGCGCCAAGTCGGCTTGTTCGTGCCACTCCTTCATCGTTCTATAAGCGGCTGGGCTGCTTCCATCATATGAAGCGGCCAAAGCATTCGGGGTCAATGGTTGGCGTCCTGTCACCAACTCAAAAGGACTCTTCCCCGTGGACTCACTCCTTTGCATGTTATAAGAGAACTGAGCAATATCAAGAAGCTTAGCCCAATCATGTTGATTTGCACTTGCATAGTGTCGAAGATAGAGCTCCAATAGTGCATTCACCCTTTCCGTCTGTCCATCCGTTTGGGGATGAAAACTCGTGGAGAAATTCAAGTCCGTCCCCATGATCTTGAACAACTCCGTCCAAAAACGCCTTGTGAACCTCGGATCTCGATCACTTACTATCACATGCGGTATCCCCCAATACTTCACCACATTCTTGAAAAATAGTTTTGCGGTTTCATCCGCGGTAACTTCGGATGATGCGGCTATGAAGGTACCATACTTAGAAAACCGGTCTACCACGACTATAATACTCCCACACCCTTCCGACTTAGGTAAGCAAGTAATGAAGTCCATGGAAACACTCTCCCATGGTCCTTTCGGTGTAGGTAGCGGCTGTAATAGTCCTCCTGGTTGGCGTTGCTCTATCTTATCTTGTTGGCATATTAGGCATGTTCGCACGTACGTCTCTACGTCGTCTTCCATCCTTGGCCAATAATAAGTGCCTTCAACTAATGCCAGTGTCCTCTTGATACCTGGATGACCAGCCCACTTTGAATCATGACACTCCTTCAAGATTGTCCGTCTAAGATCACCCCACTTAGGCACATATAACCGGTCTCCTTTGGTGAATAATAGATCACCCTTGAGCCAAAACCTTCGCGTTTTCCCATCTCGAGCCAATCCAACAAGGTTTTTGGCTATAGGATCATGCTCTAATCCCTCCTTTATACGATCTTGAAGGAAGAATTGTGGTTTTGTGATCGCTGCAAACTCCGCCTTACGACTTAGGGCATCAGCTACCACATTGGCCTTCCCAGGCTTATACTCCAACACATAGTCAAATTCGGCTAGGAAGTCTTGCCAACGAGCTTGTTTGGGACTCAACTTCTTTTGGGTTTGAAAATAACTCGTTGCCACATTATCCGTCTTGATCACGAACCTTGATCCCAAAAGATAATGCCTCCATGTCCTCAAACAATGAACCACCGCCGTCATCTCCTTCTCCTGCACAGTGTACTTCCTTTCCGCCTCGTTAAGTTTCCGGCTTTCGAATGCGATCGGGTGACCCTCTTGCATTAGAACTCCTCCAATAGCAAAGTCCGATGTGTCTGTGTGTAACTCGAACGGAATGGTCACATCCGGAAGTCTCAACACCGGTTCTTCCATGACCGCTCCTTTCAACTCTTCAAATGCTGCTTGACATGTCTCATCCCACAACCAAGCTTTGTTCTTCTTTAACAATTCTGTCAATGGAGCCGCTTTCGCCGAGTATCCCTTGATAAAACGACGATAGTAGTTTACTAAACCAAGGAAAGATCGTAAATCAGTAACCTTGGTTGGTGCCTCCCACTCTTGGATTGCCTTGATCTTAGCCCCGTCCATCAGCAACTTCCCATCTTTTATTCGATGTCCAAGAAATTCCACCTCTTTTAATCCAAATGAGCATTTCTCTAGTTTCACATACAACTCATTATCCCTTAGTACTTGGAAAACTTGTTTCAAGTGCCTCACATGATCTTCCATGGTGTCGCTATATACGACTATGTCATCTAAGTACACCACGACAAACTTGTCGAGGAACGGGTGGAATAATTTGTTCATCAAAGTACAAAATGTGGCAGGGGCATTGGTTAAACCAAAGGGCATGACTAGGAATTCATAAGCGCCATACCTCGTCACGCATGTGGTCTTAGCCTCATCTCCTTCGGCAATTCGGACTTGATAATATCCCGGTCTCAAGTCTAACTTGGAGAAGTATCTCGCCTTCCCAAGTTGATCGAACAAATCAGCAATAAGTGGGATTGGGTATTTGTTCTTAATAGTTACCTTGTTAAGTGCCCGGTAATCTATACACATCCGCAAAGACCCATCCTTCTTTCTTTGAAATAGTACCGGAGCACCATACGGGGATTTTGACGGTCGGATGTATCCCGCATCCAGCAACTCCTTGAGTTGTCTTCGCAACTCCTCCAACTCGGGTGGTGGCATTCGGTATGGGGCTTTGGAAGGTGGTTTTGATCCCGGCTCCAACTCGATCGCATGGTCAACCTCCCTCCTAGGTGGTAACTTCTTTGGTAACTCCTTGGGCATGACATCCTTGAACTCATCGAGGACCTTCTCAATTTCCTTGGGTACCTCTAGTTTTCCCTTATCTTCGACCGTCTCTTGCTTTGCTACCGCTAAATAGCATGTCTCATTCTTGTTGTACCCCTTCTTGAATTGCATGGCCGAAAGTGACTTGGATGCACTCTTGCTTCCACGTTCGGTTGACACCATACAAGTCTTCTCACCATCCAAGATACACAGTGAATTAGCAAACGGCATAGGGAAACCACGTACCTTATCTAGGAACTCCATCCCAAGTACCAACTTGAAGTCGTCCATAGGCACGACCGAGAGATCAATCATTCCTTCCCATTCTCCAATCTTCACATATACGTCTTTAGCCACCCCACTAATCGGTCTAGCACTCGTGTTCACCGTCTTCATCATGCCACTCTCTTTTGTTTCCTTAAGTCCTAGCCTTTTGGCTTCATCGGTGGAGATAAAGTTATGAGTTGCTCCCGTATCCACCAAAGCTCGTACCCGATCTCCACAAATGTTAATATCTACGAATTGGAGTCCTTTAGCCACTACCTTGGGTATCTCCGTCTTGGCCTTGATTGCGTTGAGGATATGCATTGATCCTATGCACCGCTCCTCATCCTGACAACCCGCCTTTTGAGCTTCCATAGCATGAAGGCTAGCTTTCTTCGGACAATCTCGGGCTCTATGCGGTCCATCACATATGAAACATCCATCATTCTTGTAAGAAGTTTTTATGCTCTTGTTATTCCCGGTTGGTGGCTTACGTGTATTATCATTCCTTGATTGGGCGGGCTTATCTCCCCCACCTTTCTCATGGCTCACCCTTTTATCTTTTGACTTGAACGAATCTTTCATATTAGCATGGTCGACTAATGCCTCCGCTTGAGCAATTGCGGTGGCAAGGTCTTGGACTCCTCGTCTCTCCAACTCCGTTTTAGCCCAATGTTGCAAACCATCGAGAAAATAGAAGAGAAGAATATCATCGGGAATATCTGGGACCTCCAGGCTAAGGTTCGTGAATTCTTTAATATACTCCCGAATCGTCCCGGAATGATGTAATTTACGTAGACGACTCATCGCATCCTTTTGAGCATTCTTGGGGTAGAATTGATTCTTAAGTTCAGTAAGGAAATCATCCCAAGTATCAATAGTAACCGTACCTTTCTCGATATCTCCATATCGACGACGCCACCATAACGCTGCGGTATCCTTCAGGTAACGGGTTGCCGTCTTGATCTTCATTGCATCATCCACTATGTTGACTCCCTCCAAGTATTGTTCCATCTCCCATATAAAATCATCAACCGCTCGGGCTTCCCGCTTCCCCACGAACGGTGACGGCTTGGGAACGTCCACCTTCAGAGCATTGCATCCAGTGTTGCCACCCCCACTAGCCATGAATCTCAAACAAGAGTTCATGTTAGTTTGTAAATCCACGAGGCGTTGGTGAATAGTGGAGACCTCCCCCTCCATTTCGCCTCGCAACTTCGTAATCTCACCCATGAGCATACCCCTTAAGTCATGGATCTCACGTCGCATGTCAACGTCTAGCACGTTGATTGCACTCTTGCAATCATCTTTCAATTCGTCAAAGTCCCCGTCCAAACCATCCAAACGTTGGTGGACGTCTTCGACCTTTGCTTTCACGTCGTCCATGGATGTCTCTACATCCATGATCCTCTTGTCCAAGTTTGCGACAAAGTCTTTGGACATACCTCGGTTCTTCTTGGCTCCTTGGCGAGTCTCTACCCGACCACGAGTCTCATCACCCATCACACCACTTGTTGCGCTCACATTCTTCTCGGTCTCGGTTGCCATCTCCTTGAATCAACCTTGCTCTTGATACCAAATGTCACGGACTTATCTCGATAAGCTCACGTGCGGCACTTAGTCTCTACTAAGTCAGCCTTACTCGGACCTTAAATGATTCAAGTAACCAAAAGAGAAAATATTATAGAACAAGTGGAATTGAAGAAAATACTTATATTGCTTGAGAATGCTTTACAAGAGAGAATGTTTGAGATTTGAGGTGTGGTGTGCCAAATGAGACCACCCCTATTTATACTACTTCTAACACAAAATGGATGGCTAAGATTAATCTAAATCAATGGTTAGGATCTAAGTACTAGAAACTTCAAGTATATACATGGAGATAGATATTTCCATGAACATTCCATACCATTCCATGGAAGAACTCATGGAAAAGTTCTAGGGAGCTTCCATGATGTTCTTGGGCCTTCCATGAAATTCTTGGGTTAAAACCCTTAATTGGGTCATAATCTTAGTGGGTTGGGCCACGAACTTATTGGGTTGTGACATATAGCACCCTTGACATCTCTAAGCAATTCATTTAGCTGCAAACATCAAACACAATTTAACATTTATAAAATAATCACACATATCCCCAAAGATAAAAAAGACCAAATCTTTCACACCCAAAACAAGAAATATTAACAAACCCACATCAAAAACACCCTGAATTACAATACCCAAATACAAAACCCACAAAATGCCAATTAGGATTACTAAATTGTAGGGCTAAAAGATTGAGAAGTTGACCTGAACCATAACTGGTTGTTCAATAAACACAGCCCTTTTTGCCAACATTTCATAAGAACCCATCTTTCAATCCTTTTTAAATTTGTTTTTTTGAGAAACAACTTGAATTTTATTATTAATATTGAAAGTTACAAGATACAAAGGCATGAAAATTATCATGCACAGCTACAGTTACAAACATTACCACAAATAAACAAGTAGCAGCCACACAAAAACTCTTTCAATTCTTATTAGTCCAGCCAAATTCCGTATCTTATCTATAAAATACACTTTTATTGGCTTGTAATATACACTATACTGTAGTTAGAAAAATGTTTTCCTTTCTTCTTTCTTAGAAAAAAAAATAATTATGAATTATGATGGAAAAAAACAAATTTGTAGTCAAGTATTATTGCAGGATACAGACTCCATCTGACGATGGAATCTCCCACAATTGCGCTTCAAAATATGGTTAACAAATTTTGTTTAGAAAATAACCTTTTTGTCCTATGTCCTATTCTAAAATTATGACATCATAATTTAGTGACCATGTTAAGCGATATGATAATGCATGCATAATCTTTAAATTGCGCTTATTTTGTAAGCTCTAACTTTTTGTTGTAGAATATTTCAACGACCTTCTAGGTCACCAAAAGTTGTCTCGATATCTTTGCTTGCAACATCTTATTTTTGCGTAAAATAAGAGCGCTTTGAATCGACAACGCTTGAAAATCTAATAACGAATAATGCCCATGTTGGGTAAATCTCGTTAGCGAGATAGTTTCATCTTTGATAATCCACATCAAATATTGTATATGGGAGTTGGGCCGCAGTGTTATATATCATGGAGTTGAATAACGAACTATAGTTTAGCATATTTAAGTCATTTTATGATCGCGCAACCCCAAAAGAAGTATGCTAAATCCACAAGTCATATGATGCAGCATGATCAAGCATAATCGTCGGATAATGATAATGGTGATCACCTCAAATGTATTGACCTCTTCATGCACTTGGAAATTTTGCGCAAGTGCAATGCATATATTCCATACTACAGATCATTCTCGGATGGCCATGAAGCTCTTCATGTTTCGCATTCAATCTTTCTATGTCTTCTTGATTGGGCTCTCTCATATACACATTTGCGTATAATTCAATAATGCATTTTCTAAAATTTTGTAAAGTTTCACGCGACGTCTACTCAGACATTTAGACATTTGTAAATACTCGTCAAAGTATCCGGTGATGTGTCACATGTCAATTGATGTAATGTGAATGTCACTTTTAAAATTGTAGTAAAACAAGCTATGTCACCGGCAGCTGATTGTTGTTGAAAGAATGTAGAGTGAGCAAGTATATGTCGTTCAAAGTAATTAGTTATACTTAGACAATTCTTAGGAAAAGAAGTTCACTCATGCAAAAGCGTCGCTTGAAATACTCGGCAGGGTATTTCGCAGGGCCGTCTCATAAATTTTGGAGGCCCTGTTCGAAATATAAAATGGGCCCTAAAAATTATTTTAAAAGACGCCCCGATTTAACTTCCTTTATATATGTCATCGATGTGTGTAAATAAATGTAAACGATCTACCGTATATTGATATATTTGATTTTATAGATTTGTGAGCATACAACATTTGACCAAATTTGTTACAAGACATTTATTTTATTTGATTATTAGTAGGCTATAATTAAAATAAAAAGATAAATAGTATTTAAAACCAAAACATATGAAACACAGAATAACTCTTTTTATATGTAGTTTAGTTTTAATTTTGTCATCGACGTTGATAAAACGGGGCAATTTAAATGTTATGGGTTGAAATGAACATTTAAAGTAGAAAAGGGGGCAAACGGAATATATATTGTAAAAGAATAAATTTATGGGACTATTCTGAGTTTTTCCCCCGAGTTTTCATCCACAATACATGTGGGCTTGTATAAACATCATTATAATGGGTATATGGATAATAATAAAATGGGCCTCAAATAATAATGGGCCCTGTTCCAATGAACAGGTTGCACACCCTTAAATCCGGGCCTGGTATTTCGCGTGAGGGCTAAAGTAGTCGCTAACACGCCTTCGGTGAGCACTAAATCTATCTTAATTAGTATAATGTCGTGTATTTCTTTGGGTGTTGGAACTTTCACATTTGTCATGCTATTCAGGATTCCTAAAAACTATATCGACAATTTGTAACGTAGTTTCGTCTTCGAAAGGGATAGTGGTGGATATTTTTTTTTATGTATATTTGAGATATATATGAAGAAATTAAAAAAGCTTGTGAGAAAATATTGGTCTAAATGTTAGTATGTATATATAAATGATTAAGGGTGAGCTTAGTTCAGTGTAGGTAATGGTAAGGAAAAAAGTAATTGGAATACTAAGAAATGGATTGAACATTACCATTATATTTGATAGTGCTTGATTTAGGAATTTATTTTGAAATGGAGAAACGAAAAATTACTCTAAAGAACACTATGATTAACAAATAGTTCATTTATATTTCATACAGATGATTAATAAACAAAAAGAATAAATATATTCAATTCAAAAAGATATAATACGGAGTAATAGGAATGAGATTAGTTGCTTTTTTTTTTAGCGGCGATTTTTTTCAACGAAAGAAAATTTATGTATGCTATTGGTTTCTTCAACGTATAATAAAGATTAAAAATCAAATGATTTAGGTGAATTTAACGGATAATGAAGGCCATGATTTGTTTAGGGGAATTGATATTTCCAACATTGGATTTACTTCTTCCACCTTTAATTACTATAACACCCTTAATGATAGGTTTAGATAAAAATTCTAAAACTTTTTGTTCTAATTTATTAAGGGGTATTTTGGAAAAAAAACATAAGATTATGGTAGAACAAGTAAAAATGATGTTGGAAATATGTTTAGTGGTGGCAGCAAAATGTAAAGAAAATAATAAGCATAGTAAATAGAGTTTTCGATAATTACTCTCGTAACCATCTTTAATGCAATTACTTCAACTAATCATTCCTTTAAATCTCATTTTAGTCCGTAATGGTCATTAACTAGTTTAAGGTAACGTGGAATTCCATTACAGACAACCAAACAATTTGAATTATTATTATATCCATTCCATAGTGTTCATTACCTCCCACCAATCATCCCCGAAATTGGAAAAATATATATAACATAAATTATTGACTATTAGATGTAAAAACGAAGAAAAATAACGGTCACATTCACAAATACACTACATCCGATTCAAGAATCCAAAATCAAAACGCCGAGAAGGACGTCGTGCAAGAGTGGTGCAATGACGGGTTCTCGACGTTTCGGAATGGCAACTGTAACGACCCTAGAATTTTCAACATTTATTTATTAATAATTACTATTATTAATACGTATGATTAAACGAATGTATGTTATTACTTTTACATGTTGCCTTGATTGCCCGTACTTGACTTTTAAGAGCCCGAAACGTCTTTGTGACACCCGGAACTTTCACGAATAATATTTTTAGATATTATTTACATTCATGATTAAATTTATTAATCATTTTAATTAACTAAGGCTATTAGTTAGTTACTTGGGCTTTAATTGGTTTAACTTGTGATTTATTTGAACTTGGGCTTTGTTAGTGTAATGGACTCATGTTATTGGACTTCCAAGCCCACCCTACACTACTAGTGGACTTAGTTAGCCCATGTCTTCAAGTGTAAGTATCATTTAGTAAGGTAACTAGTTAGTTTCAACATTTGGAATCTAGTTAACATACACTTCCCATGCATGCATCCTCATTATCCAACTTTTGTCATCTTTACATACTAGTAACCAATGAACCAACCCTTCCCCTCCTTTTTTTCTGCTGAATGCCGAAACCATGTGACCATTTAGTGGTGTTTTGAATTTTTTTTACACTACTTGTTCACTAGTACTCACTTGCATCTCTCATTTCCAACTCACACTCTTACTTGCAACATTTCTTTTCTCTCTTTTCTCTAGTTCTTATAAGTAATCTTGAAGACTTTTTCTCTTCTTCTTTTCTTCTTAAAACCTTATACATACATGCAAATCATCATCATCATTTGTTGTTCTTTGTTGTTAATGTTACTTGTCTTGTTAATTGTTGTTATTTACTTACATGTTTCAAGAATCTAACTTTCTAGTTTGATTCATCTTTTATCTTGTTTTAACAAGAACAATCAAGAACTAAACTCTCTAGTTTAAGTTCTACATATAATGTTTCAAAGATTATAAAGTTCTTGTTGTTGAAATCATACTTGTAAGTCATGGAAGTAAACTTAAAGTTTACTTTACTTAAAGATCAACTTTGGTTGAATCTTTAAAGTATGAGCAACCCTTGAACTAATTACTTGTTTAGTTAACTTGTTTCTTTATTTTATACACTTTAATTTCATGTAGTTAGTTTATATGGTCAAGTACTACAAGTTAGTCTTGATCTCATATCTCTTGAACAAATCAAGTTAACCTTGGAAGTTCAAGAACACACAAACAAGTTTTCTTTAAATGTAACTTTGGATCTAGACTTTTGAGTCTTGGATCTTCAAGATCAAACTAAGAACTATGTTCTACTACTTATGATCTTGATTAGTTAGTTTACTTTCAAGTTTGTAACTTGTTATTAGCTTTAAAGTCCATGTATGTGTTAGATCTAAGACTTTGATGCAACTTTGGTTCATCAAACTTCATACAACTCTTAAGTGAGTTGTGCTTCATGTCTTAGACTTGCACTAGGGTTATGATGGTCAAGACTTGGTTAAGATGATGTAGATACATCAATTAGTTGTACACTTGAAGCTATATGCATCAAGGATGAGAACCATGATGAACATCAAGCACCAAGACCACCGGAACCCCTTTTAAACTCACTGTTCTGTCCAAAACCTACTGACCTGATGATTCTGGAACAGACCAGTAGACCTGGGCTGTTCTAACCTTGATTTTTAGATAGGACTTTTCGAGTAGATAACTTTTCATATAAGACTCGTCTTAATCCGAGTTACGGTTTAGAGTCTACGGCCCTCCGAGCATCACTATGTCCATTTACTTTTCTGTTTTCTGTGTACAGTTTCTGTTTTTCTGGTTTCTGTAACAGACCAGTACACCTGGGCTACTGTAACCTTGATTTTCAGATATCTCAGTTCGTGTAGATAACTTTTCATATAGGACTCGTCTTAATCCGAGTTACGGTTTAGGATTTATGGCCCTCCGATCGTCACTATGTCCTTTAGCGTTGTGCAGAAATTTCTGACCTACTCGCACTTAGACCGTCGCCACGGTCAAACCAAGACGAGTTTGCTTCTGTAAATTTTACCACACTTAAGGGACTCATAGACGGAGCCATGGACACTGGTCTCACCTTAATTCAATAAGGGTAGAGGCCGTGGTGACTGACTGAAGTCAGACTTTGTTGAAAACTACTTTCATAAACGAAACTTACTTTACGCCTTTTGTTTAATGATGATTGATGATGACCCTTAAGACCTTAAATACATACTTTTAAACCTATTAATACGATTTACTGACTTAGTACTATTTGACTTAGGTTGAGGACTTCGGACCATTTACTTGCACACCTTTCCCGACTACTACTTTACCGCTACATATCATTGTGAGTTATAGCATTCCCTTTTTACTTTAACTTATTTTGGGAACTGAGAATACATGCGGATTTTATGTTTTACATACTAGGCACGAGTACTTAAACTTTATATATGTGTGGGTTATATAACGGCAGAAACATTCCCTTTAGCTCGGTAACGTTTAATCATTGGTTTATGAACCGGTGAACGCGAATCTTAGATATGGATCCATAGGGTTTGACATCCCCACTCGGGCTAGTCGCGCTAGCAGTCAACGAGTGTTTAATACTTCGTAAACATACGCACTCGCCAAGTGTACTTTCAGGGGGTATTTTAAACGTTAAGTTAGTTACCAAGTGCCCACGGTTAACATATACTTTATCATACTGTTTTGAAACGCTCTTTGTAGCACTGAAATCTCGTGGCCTACCTTACATACTGTTATACTTAAACTATAGCTCACCAACCGTTGTGTTGACGTTTTTAAGCATGTATTTCTCAGGTGCTTGAGGTTGCTTCCGCTGTGTACTAGTCGTGCTGTAGAACCCGCTGCTTAGAGTTGTCCACGCATGAACTACTTTACTTTGCATTCAAACATTCGTACTTTTAAACTATGTTATGTAATGACCTTTGGGGTCACGTACACTTATTTATTTGCTTCTACTTAGTGAAGCAGGCTTTTGAAATGTAAAACATTTGATGTCGGTTATGACATCACCTTTTTATCATGAATGCAACTTCTTTAATTACAACATATAGTACTTAACCTTGTAATGATCCTGTTGTTGATGATTCGTACACGATGGTTTTGTACGGGGCATCACATTTGGTATCAGAGCATTGGTTGTAGGGAATTAGGTTGCATTAGAGAGTCTAAGACCGACTCGAGTAGGATTCACTAATAGGACTAATCTACAACTTGCTAGTTTACTTGTTTCCGCTGAACTTACTGCATGCTGCTGCTTACTGTTACTGCTATATGCCGTATGCTACTACATGATTTCACTACTGCATGCTATTACTTGCTTTCGATTGCATGCTAGTTTCGTACGATTACTGATATTGCCATGCTACTTATTGTTATACATGATTTAAACTGTTAGCCTATTATTTGCTTGCTTTATGACATACTGACATGGAAAATTTATTTTTCCTTGTTCAGATGTCGGATGTTCCACCTGCTGGCATTTAGGGCAGTACAGACTTAGACCCCGTCGCCCTACCTACTGCTACACCTGCTGCTGCTACTGCCGATACACCGGCCCCAACACCCACTAGTGATCCCGGCGCTTCTACTTCCAGAGCTGGTACTAGTGCACCTGCCCCAGTGTCTGCTCCCGGACCCTCGAGGTCACAACCCCGCATTGGTGGTATTGAGATCCCCGCGGAGTTCGGGGAAGGGCCGTTTCGTAACCACATGCGCACACCTTGCTGACGCACTCCCGACGGACGTTTAGTCGTGATTCCGCCAGGCAGACACCGACAGATGTTGGCCGCCTTCGGACGCTTCGGATTACCAGCTCAGCCACCAGTGTCACCACCACACGATTCGGATGACTCATCATCCGCCGATTCTTCATCATCAGACGACTCCAGCGATGATGAGGATCCTGCTGATAGACCTATTCAGGCACCCTCCACCCCACCGAGGAAGCGGTACCGTTTCGACGGCACCGTCATTCCAGGGGTGAATGGAGGTCGTGCTTTTACTGACGCTTTTGGCCATCGTCGTAGGGTTACTGCTCGTAAACGAGTTGTGCCATACCCTGCCGACCCACAGATACGTAAGGTTCCCCGTTACGTATTGACTATTCCTGGAACCGTACCACCTAGATTTAGATACGGACCACTTACATCTAGGGACGTACCGTCTACATCCGGAGCCGGACCATCTACATCAGCACCACCCACACCACCCGCCCCACCTGCACCGCCTGCCCCACCAGCTCCCTCTAACGAGGAACTGATGAGGGAGACTGAGACTCTCCGAGCTCGAGTCACTGAGCTCGAGGAGCAGTTGGCTCGAGGAGCAGTTGGCTCGAGGAGCAGTTCACCCGCCTTCACCGTAGGACTTTGTATTTAGATTTCATGATGTAATCTAGTTATAGTTTCATGTATTTCATATGTATTGTACGAACTTATTCAGATGTATGAAACTTATTATTATTAATGAATGGAACTTTGCGTTATTTAATTCTTGCACGATGTTCTATTCACATTGTTGTACGATGATTCTGTGGTATTTGTACCTAGATGCATTATTTAATAACATGTGATGTTTTGATTCCATGTTAGTCACTATATACTGTATTACTACTACTTGCATGCTGGATTTTGACTTGGGTCAAAATTTTTGTTTAGAATACCATGGCTAATGGAAGAACCACACCTACCGCCGCCCAGATTGAGGACATGATCAGTGAACGGGTCGCTGCAGCCCTAGCAGAAAGAAATCTCCAAGCTCCACCGCCACCACCACCAGTTATCCCACCCGTTCGAAATGGGTGTACATACAAGGAATTCCAGAGCTGCAAACCGCATAAATTCAGCGACACCGAGGGACCAGTTGGTCTCACCAGATGGTTCAAAAAACTTGAATCGGTATTCCGAGTTAGCAACTGTTCGGAGGACAATAAGACCAAGTTTGCATCTTGCACGCTATCAGACGGCGCGCTAACGTGGTGGAACACGTTAGCTCAAGCGAAAGGTATCGATGAGGCGTATGCTACGCCGTGGGAGGAATTCAAGGCGGCTATGATTGATGAGTATTGTCCAAGAACCGAAATTCAGAAGATGGAAATTGAATTCATGCAGTTGAAGGCCGTAGGGAACGACCTTAACAGTTACAACCGTAGGTTTTTGGAGTTAGCATTAATGTGTCCGACCATGGTCATCCCCGAATTCAAGCGCATGGAGAAATACTTCTCGGGACTTCCTAAGTCCATCAAAGGAAATGTCACCTCATCCAAACCACCAAATGTTCCCGAAGCAATGCGCATGGCGCATACCCTCATGAATCAGATCCTTATTGATGAGCCGGAGAAGGCTAAGTTTGAAGCTGGTAGTAGCGAAAAGAGGAAATGGGATAACAACCACAACAACAATAACAACAACAGGGGTAGAAACTATGATCAAAACCCGGCGAAGCGACATGAAGGGTTCAGGCAAAACAACAACAACCCCAACCCCAACAACAACAACTCCAACCCGAACTACAAAGGCACGCTACCACAATGCAAGAGGTGCTACAAGCACCACACCGGGTATTGTAATGCTGTTTGTGAGAAGTGCAAGAAGAGCGGGCACATTGGTAGAGACTGCAAGACTACCACGATGACAGGGAGGCCGAACACCAACGGGCCGAAAAAGTGTTACGAATGCGGGCAGACGGGCCATTTCAGAAACGAGTGCCCGAACAAACGAAAGGATGGCGGACCACCGCGTGCTAGAGCTTTTAATGTTAATGCAAGGGATGCACGCGATAACCCCGACTTGGTGACAGGTATACTCAAAATCAACAATCTTTTAGCTTCTGTCTTGTTTAATACTGGTGCGGATAGAAGTTATGTATGTAGACATTTTTGCGATAAGATTAATTGGTCATTAGTCCCGTTAAAGGAAAGTATGCTTGTCGAGGTCGCCAATGGAAAACTTGAAAAGGTTGACCATATTAGTCGTGGAGCTATTATCAACATAGCTGGTGCAGATTTCGAAATTGATTTGATACCTATCAAACTGGGAAGTTTTGACGTGATCGTCGGTATGGATTGGTTGAGCAAGATAAAGGCCGATGTTATATGTGGAGATAAAGCACTTCGCATACCACAAGGAGATGGCAAACCACTGGTTATCTATGGAGAGAGATGTACCTCGAAGTTGAACCTCATTAGTTGCGTGAAAGCGCAAAAGATTATGAAGAAGGGACGCTTTGCTGTCCTAGCACATGTGAAAGCGGTAGAAACTGAGGTGAAGAGCGTGAACGACGTTCGAATTGTGAACGAATTTTCCGATGTCTTCTCAGAGGAATTGCCTGGATTACCACCGCCGAGAGCCGTAGAATTTCAGATTGATTTAGTGCCAGGAGCTGCACCTGTAGCTCGCGCACCTTATAGACTCGCACCTTCCGAGATGCAAGAATTACAGAGTCAACTACAAGAGCTGTTAGATCGAG
The DNA here is from genome assembly GCF_046630445.1 of Rutidosis leptorrhynchoides. NCBI lineage: Eukaryota > Viridiplantae > Streptophyta > Magnoliopsida > Asterales > Asteraceae > Rutidosis > Rutidosis leptorrhynchoides. The sequence goes on along the minus strand of NC_092341.1, from coordinate 20,446,735 downwards.
GGTTTATCCAACCAAGTTTCTCGCCTTGGGGCGCACCTGTTCTGTTTGTGAAGAAGAAGGATGGATCCTTTCGTATGTGTATCGACTACCGTGAGCTCAACAAATTGACAATCAAGAATCGGTATCCTCTTCCGCGAATTGATGATCTTTTTGATCAACTACAAGGATCGAGCGTTTATTCAAAGATCGATTTGCGATCCGGCTATCACCAGTCGAGGGTGAAGGAAAGTGACGTGATGAAGACTGCATTCAGAACCCATTATGGTCATTATGAGTTCCTCGTGATGCCATTCGGTTTGACAAATGCACCTGCCGTGTTCATGGACCTCATGAATCGTGTCTGCAAGCCTTACTTGGACAAGTTTGTTATCGTCTTCATAGATGATATCCTCATCTACTCTAAGAGCGAAGAAGAACATGAGCAACACCTCCGATTAGTGCTTGAACTCTTAAGACAAGAGCAACTTTACGCCAAATTCTCCAAGTGTGAATTTTGGTTGAAGGAAGTACAATTTTTGGGTCATGTTGTAAGCGACCAGGGTATCAAAGTTGATCCCGCCAAGATTGAAGCCATCAGCAAGTGGGAGACCCCCACTACTCCGACGCATATTCGCCAATTCCTAGGTCTCGCCGGTTACTATCGAAGGTTTATCGAAGGTTTCTCTCTGATTGCGCGTCCTTTGACCGTGCTGACTCACAAGGGCAAGAAGTTCATTTGGGAACCCGCACACGAATCAGCATTTCAAACTTTGAAGAAGAAGTTAACCACCGCACCTATCCTATCACTTCCTGAAGGCAGTGACAACTTTGTTGTTTATTGTGATGCATCGAAGAGTGGTTTTGGTTGTGTACTGATGCAACGATCAAAGGTTATTGCCTATGCCTCCCGCCAATTGAAGATTCACGAGCGGAACTACACTACACATGATCTTGAACTTGGAGCCGTTGTCTTTGCACTCAAATTGTGGAGACATTATTTGTATGGAACTAAGAGCACTATCTTCACCGACCACAAGAGTCTCCAGCACATCTTTGATCAGAAGCAACTGAATATGAGACAGCGTCGATGGATCGAGACGCTCAACGACTACGATTGTGAACTCCGTTATCACCCTGGCAAGGCCAATGTTGTAGCTGACGCTTTAAGCCGAAAGGAGAGGACGGCACCTCTTCGTGTTAGGGCTCTGAACATCACCATCCATTCGAACCTCAACAGCCAGATCAGAGTAGCCCAAGTTGAGGCTCTCAAGGAGGAGAATATATCTCACGAACATTTGAACATACTTGTCTCTCGATTCGAGGTTAGGGAGTCTGGACTCCGATGTTATGCCGGAAGGATTTGGGTACCTCTTTATGGAGATCTAAGGAACCTGATACTTGATGAAGCACACAAGTCGAGATATTCGATTCACCCCGGTGCGGGCAAGATGTACCATGACCTTAAAGAACAGTATTGGTGGCCGAATCTTAAGAAGGACGTTGCGACTTATGTTGGTAAGTGTTTGACTTGCTTGAAGGTTAAAGCCGAGCATCAGAGACCTTCTGGTTTACTTCAGCAACCGGAGATCCCACAATGGAAGTGGGAAAGGATAACAATGGATTTCATTACTAAGCTGCCGAAGACGGTGTGCGGATATGATACCATTTGGGTTATTGTTGACCGCCTCACCAAATCTGCACACTTCCTAGCGATGAAGGAAACTGATACAATGGAAAGACTTGCTCAGTTATACATCAAAGAGGTTGTATCTCGTCATGGTGTACCTTTATCGATCATCTCCGATCGCGATCCCCGTTTTGCTTCTAGATTTTGGCGTTCTTTGCAAGAAGCCATGGGAACTCGTCTCGACATGAGCACTGCTTATCATCCTCAGACTGACGGGCAAAGCGAACGAACGATTCAGACCTTGGAGGACATGCTGCGTGCATGTGTCATTGATTTTGGAAAGGCCTGGGAAAGACATTTGCCACTCGCCGAATTCTCGTACAACAACAGTTATCACTCAAGCATTAATGCTGCACCTTTTGAAGCATTGTATGGCCGTAAGTGCCGATCTCCTATTTGTTGGGCCGAAGTAGGCGAAAAGCAAATCACCGGACCCGAGGTAGTCCACGAAACCACGGAGAAGATTGCTCAGATTCAAGCTAGACTTAAGACTGCCCGTGACCGCCAAAAGAGTTATGCCGATCTTAAACGTAAGGACTTTGAATTTAATGTTGGCGATCGTGTAATGTTGAAGGTTGCACCTTGGAAAGGTGTGATCCGTTTTGGAAAACGTGGAAAGTTGAACCCACGATACATTGGTCCTTTTGAAATCTTGGAACGTGTTGGACCCGTTGCATACCGTTTGGATCTACCAGCACAATTGAGCTCAGTTCATCCTACCTTCCATGTGTCAAACTTGAAGAAGTGTCTTGCTGCACCAGAACTTATCATACCACTGGAAGAACTTACGATTGACGACAAACTCCACTTTGTGGAAGAACCAGTTGAGATTATGGATCGTGAGATCAAAACTTTGAAACGCAACAAGATTCCGATCGTTCGAGTACGATGGAATGCCAAACGAGGACCTGAGTTTACTTGGGAACGAGAGGATCAAATGATGCGGAAGTATCCTCATCTTTTCCCGACTCCTCCATCTACCTCAGCTTAAATTTCGGGACGAAATTTTCTTTAACAGGTGGGTAATGTAACGACCCTAGAATTTCCAACATTTATTTATTAATAATTACTATTATTAATACGTATGATTAAACGAATGTATGTTATTACTTTTACATGTTGCCTTGATTGCCCGTACTTGACTTTTAAGAGCCCGAAACGTCTTTGTGACACCCGGAACTTTCACGAATAATATTTTTAGATATTATTTACATTCATGATTAAATTTATTAATTATTTTAATTAACTAAGGCTATTAGTTAGTTACTTGGGCTTTAATTGGTTTAACTTGTGATTTATTTGAACTTGGGCTTTGTTAGTGTAATGGACTCATGTTATTGGACTTCCAAGCCCACCCTACACTACTAGTGGACTTAGTTAGCCCATGTCTTCAAGTGTAAGTATCATTTAGTAAGGTAACTAGTTAGTTTCAACACTTGGAATCTAGTTAACATACACTTCCCATGCATGCATCCTCATTATCCAACTTTTGTCATCTTTACATACTAGTAACCAATGAACCAACCCTTCCCCTCTTTTTTTTCTGCTGAATGCCGAAACCATGTGACCATTTAGTGGTGTTTTGAATTTTTTTTACACTACTTGTTCACTAGTACTCACTTGCATCTCTCATTTCCAACTCACACTCTTACTTGCAACATTTCTTTTCTCTCTTTTCTCTAGTTCTTGTAAGTAATCTTGAAGACTTTTTCTCTTCTTCTTTTCTTCTTAAAACCTTATACATACATGCAAATCATCATCATCATTTGTTGTTCTTTGTTGTTAATGTTACTTGTCTTGTTAATTGTTGTTATTTACTTACATGTTTCAAGAATCTAACTTTCTAGTTTGATTCATCTTTTATCTTGTTTTAACAAGAACAATCAAGAACTAAACTCTCTAGTTTAAGTTCTACATATAATGTTTCAAAGATTATAAAGTTCTTGTTGTTGAAATCATACTTGTAAGTCATGGAAGTAAACTTAAAGTTTACTTTACTTAAAGATCAACTTTGGTTGAATCTTTAAAGTATGAGCAACCCTTGAACTAATTACTTGTTTAGTTAACTTGTTTCTTTATTTTATACACTTTAATTTCATGTAGTTAGTTTATATGGTCAAGTACTACAAGTTAGTCTTGATCTCATATCTCTTGAACAAATCAAGTTAACCTTGGAAGTTCAAGAACACACAAACAAGTTTTCTTTAAATGTAACTTTGGATCTAGACTTTTGAGTCTTGGATCTTCAAGATCAAACTAAGAACTATGTTCTACTACTTATGATCTTGATTAGTTAGTTTACTTTCAAGTTTGTAACTTGTTATTAGCTTTAAAGTCCATGTATGTGTTAGATCTAAGACTTCGATGCAACTTTGGTTCATCAAACTTCATACAACTCTTAAGTGAGTTGTGCTTCATGTCTTAGACTTGCACTAGGGTTATGATGGTCAAGACTTGGTTAAGATGATGTAGATACATCAATGAGTTGTACACTTGAAGCTATATGCATCAAGGATGAGAATCATGATGAACATCAAGCACCAAGACCACCGGAACCCCTTTTAAACTC